>NC_045030.1:68569852-68571961 GCF_008632895.1 Mastomys coucha | reverse complement strand
ATTGTACTTCCCACCACTAAAATTCTTTCTTTGCCAAATGTACTTCCAAACATATTTTAGAATTGTGCATGTGCTCTCTTCACATTATTTCTACCCCTTCCTCGTTATTCCCACTCAAATTCAAAAATTTGTTTTAAATTATTGTATATATGTACACCATATACACATACAAGTAGATAGATGGATGGATGGATGGGTGGATTGATGGATGGATGGATGGATGCATGGATGGATGGATGGATAGATGGATAGATAGATGAGTGGATGGGTGGCTGGATAGATGGATAGATAGATGAGTGGATGGGTGGCTGGATAAATGTATGGATGGATAGATGAATGGGTGAGTGGGTGGATGGTTGTGTGGGTAGATGGGTAGATGGATGGGTAGGTAAAGAGATAGAGATTATATTGAGTTGATCTAGTGTTGCTTCTGCATATATGCTATGACATTTTGTCCTCCAACTATCAAACTTTCCACAAATTTTCTGTGTTAAAATGTCACCTGTTGCTCCTAAGCTTTCCAGATGGGTAAGACAGTTGTTAACTTTTCTCCCTCAGCAGCTTCTATATGATCTTCCAATATTATGAGGGTCAGCTCTCAGGGACAGTGCCAATTTGATTTCTTTAAGTCTTATGACTGAAGTATATTGTGTGTTCACAATAGCATATTACTTTCACATTTTGCCAGGCAACTGAAAACAATGGAAATATTCTATGCTGTTTTACAGATATCTGTTTGTGCAATATAAAAAATTATTTTGATTATTTGACTTCCTTCTTTTTTGTTTGTTATTTTAGAGCAAACATCTTACTGTGAAGATGACTCAAGTTTTAAGTTGCCTGGCTTTCTTCTGCAACTTATACTATAGATTCTATTTTTATGCTGCTGTGATAAATTTCCTGACAAAAGCAACTTTAATGAAGAATGGATGTATTCAGTTTAAGAGCCAAGTTGACTCTTGAGGAAAATTCAAGCCAGAAATTTTAAGCAGCTGGTTACATCACTGTCATTAGCAGACAAAGAAAGCAAACTGGCATGTCTATTACTCAGCTTATTTTCTCTACACTTATAGATCTTGATAATCCAAAACAGGAAATGATTCAACCCACTTTCAGTTTTGAACTTCTAACATCAATTATGTAAAACAAAAAAATCCCCCATAGACATGGACACAGACAACCCTTATCAGACAACTCTCTATTAAGGATTTCTTCCCTTGTGAATAGAGTGTGGGTCCAAGTGACAATTAATACTATCACATTACCCTATTCACTCTAGTCTCATTCTTGATTCTTGACTGCATTCACTGCTGGAAAGAGTCAATATAGGTGCTTACTTAGAAGCAGAGAAAACCTGTGGTAGATTGCTGTTGATATGCAGGTGCATGCAGCCATAATATAAGACTAGAGTCTGTGATTGGGCAATGAAAAAGGAAGGTAGAAACAGCCATATCAGGCTCCTGTCAGCAAGCATTTGTTAACATCCACAATAGTGTCTGAGTTTGGTGACTGCATATGGGTTGGATCCCCAAGTATGGCAGTATCTGGATGGTCCTTCCTTCAATCTCTACCGTATACTTTGTCTCTGTAACTCCTTCCATGTGCATTTTGTTTTCCCTTCTAAGATGGACCGAAGTATCCACACTTTGGTCTTCTTTGTTCTTAAGGTTCATGTGGTTTGTGAATTGTATATTGGTTATTCTGAGCTTCTGGGCTAGTAGCCACTTATCAATGAGTGCATACCATGTGTGTTCTTTTGTTATTGGGTTACCTCACTCAGATGATATTTTCTAGTTCCATCCATTGCCTACAAATTTTATGAATTCATTGTTTTTAATAGCTGAGTAGTACTCCCTTGTTTAAATGTAGCGCATTTTCTTTATCTATTCTTCTGTTGAGGGACATCTGAGTTCTTTCCAGCTTCTGGCTATTATAAATAAGGCTTCCATGAACATAGTGGAGCATGTGTCCTTATTACATGTTAGAGCATCTTTTAGGTATACTCCCAGGAGTGATATGACTGAGCACAGTGTCCCCAATGGAGGAGCTACCGGAAGGAATGAAGGAGCTGAAGGGGTTTGTAATTCCCATATGGAGAACAACAATATT
>NC_045030.1:68557501-68569408 GCF_008632895.1 Mastomys coucha | reverse complement strand
GAAATGTAAATAAAGAAAATCTCTAAGAAAAAGAAAAAGAAAAAGGAAGATGGGACTGAGAGCTTCAGAGACAGAGGACAGGGGACACAGAGAAGTGAAGGACAGAAAAGATGGAAGAAGGAGAGGATGAATGCGATCCACATGACTTTAAATAGGCAAGGTAGTTACGAATATCATAGAAAGAATAGAATAATAAAGGACAATTTGTCTAATCTAGGTGGGCAACTTATATTAGTATCAATTGGCTTTGAGTTCATTGTATGGGCATTTAGTAGGTTGAGAGTTTGCTGATATAAATCTGACTGATATATTATAAGCCTATAGAGTTTTGATTTTACTGGGTTATGGGGATTTATGACAGCTAGCTGCAAGCAGTGAATGACTGGAAATGTGAGCAGGTTCCACAGCAAATGATCCACATGTTGGGTGGCTGCTGCATGATCACGGTGGGGGGAGACCAGGTTACTAGAGTGTAGCAGGCTATAGTGTGGATTGCTTTTTAATATTACACATAACAGCGTGTTTATTCTCTAATGTACACCTTTCAATCAGAGAAATTTAGCAGATAACAATGGGCTCTATATATTTGGAATTTCAATAAATAGGACTAAAATATTTTTTTATGAAATTGAAGAGACAGGGCCCAGGACATTTGTTGCTAGATAGCACCCCCCAGGAATGTGGTTGCTTAACAAAGACCAGCAGAATTGCACTACCAATTGATAGGCAAATGTGAATAGAAGAAATTCTACAAGATCCCATCTTTAAATAAAGATCTATAAGTGGTTAATTGAAGGCTAGAGAGAAAACAAGAGAGAAAGAGACAGGGAAAGACAGAGACAGAAAGACACAGAGAGACACAGAGAGAGACAGAAAAAGAGATACAAATACAGAGACACATGTAGAGAGACACAGAGAAACAGCAAGTGCAAATTAACTATTTTCAGGGACAAGATACTACATAAAATGTCCAACCCCATGTGGTTACACATATATACATATGAGCAGTGTTAAACTGATTCAGCTTGGTTCATATATATATATGTACATATATATATGTATGTCTAGGTGTATGTGTAGGTGTAGATATAGGTAAATTTATCTGAATGATGCCTATATACATATAAAACAATAATTCAAAGAAAGACCATTATTTAGGAGGTCATGGGAGGAGTTGGTCTCAGTGACGGAGAGGAGTGAGAATAATATATAGTCCTTATATATGAAATTTACAAAATAAAATTTAAAATTTAAATAAAAATAAATAAAGCATTAAATAAAATGTTTTTAAAAAGTGACAGTAATGCCAGGTTGTGGTGGAGCATGCCTTTAATCCCAGCACTTGGGAGGTAGCGGCAGGTGGGTTTCTGATTTCAAGGCCAGCCTGGTCTACAGAGTGAGTTCCAGGACAGCCAGGGCTACACAGAGAAACCCTGTTTCGAAAAAACAAACAAACAAAAAACCAAAAAACAAAAATCCAACCAACCAACCAAACAAACAAAGAGTGACAGTAATGACAGTGTATATGTATTCTAATTCACTAATAACAAAGTACAGCAATTACTTTCCTAATGTATAACAAATGGGTTATTCTGATAGTCATGGTTTTACAACTCTAAAATTGTTCATGTATATTTATATTTTGTGTTTTCTGTGAAATAGCTATATGTGGTCTAAGGCAATACTTTACTCGTGGTGCCAGAAGATATGTATAAGTAGACAAAGAAGCACACTTCATCTTTTCATCCTCTAGTTCCTTGAAATCATTGTTATACTATCTGCTTTTATCTCTGATTAATTTATGTACTTTAAAGAACACAATCATGAGGTATTTATCTGTTCGTGCCTGGCTTATTTCACTTAGTGTAATCTTACAGGTACTTCAGTGTTGCTACAAAGGTCCAGAGTTCATCTTTTCCTTAAGTTGAGTAGCATTGTATTGGGTAATGTAGAGTATATTTGTATTATCTGTCTATCTGTTAATAGTCATTTGAATTGTTTTCAATTGCTCATTTATTCTTCATACCTTTATTAATTTGTGATTTCTTGTTTTGTACATGAATAAACTGAATCACAGAAAAATTAAGGAACTTACTAAGTAATCAAGAAATGTTTCAGTTTTATATAGTCACATAAATCTGAGGCTGAAGATGATTTTGTAAGTTCAAGATTATAAAAAGATATCATAAATAAATAGAACTTCCTACATAACCACAATCCTATCTGCCCTAAACTTCTTTAAAATATCACAACAAAATTTTGTGAATTCTCTATCATTTTGCCTGTTTATTAAAATAATCAGAATATCTCATGTGTTAAATACAGTTTTAAAATGTTTAGCCAAATTATACTATCAAAGTGACATGATTCATTATTTGACCTGAAAGGAAAATATATCCATGTTGGATAACCCGAGGCTTCACCATGTATCAGAAAGGAAACAGTTAAAAATTCTATGGAAAAAAATAACAATGGTGTTCTAAATGGGTCAGAGGGATCAAATTCACAGTAGAAACTTCATGAAAAAATCACAATTTTCATTGGAATTGTATGTAATTCTTAGTTATATCATTTTTCCTCATGTTAACTTCATATATATATATTGGCTGAAAAAGAAGTATTTTTATATTAATTATAATTTACTTGTTTAAGTTTAAACAAAAACAGTGAAGTGAGAATTAATTAAAATCTTGTTTATATTTTGAATAATTTATTTTATGTTTTTAATTAATTAATAAATTAATTTTTACACTCCCTATTTATTTTCCCCCCTGTCCACCCTCCAACTCTTCCACATCCCATACTTCCTCCCCACCCACCTGTATCCACGTGATTGTCCTCATCTCCCACCCCACCTGACCTCTAAACTCCCTAGGCCCTCCAGTCTCTTGAGAGTTAAATGCATCATCTCTGAATTAACATAGACCCAGCAGTCCTCTGCTGTTGTGTGTTAGGGGCCTCATATCAGCTGCTGTACGCTTCCTCTTTGGTGGTCCAGTGTTTGAGAGATCTCAGGGGTTCAGATTAATTGAGACTGCTGGTCCTGACACAGGATTGTTCTTCTCCTCAGTGTCTTTAAGCCTTTCCCATATTCAACCACAGGGGTGTCAGCTGCTTCTGTCCATTGGTTGGGTACAACAATCTGTCCCTGACTTTCAGCTGCTTGTTGGGTCTTCCAGCATGCTGTCATGCTAGGTCCCTTTTTGTGATTGCTGCATAGCCTCAGTAATAGTGTCAGACCTTGGGGCCTCTCCATTTTTGTACCTGTTACTGGATGTTCTTTTCTTCAGGTTTCTCTCAATTTCCATCCTTGTAATTGGGGGGTAGTAGTGGAATGGGGAAGAGGGGAACCTGATCTGATATTGAGTGAGGGATAAGGACTAAAGGCTGAAGGCCAGCAGAAAGAGTGGAAATAGGCAACCTTAGGAGGTAGGAGATTGGGGCAGGGGACCCTCCAGAATGCACCAGAGACCTGGGAGGTAAGAGACTCTTGGGACTCAAAGGGAGGGACCTTAGATGAAATGTCCAAGAGTAAGGTTAGGGAACTAGTAGAGACCAACTCGAGTAGGAAGACAGCATCAAGTGAGGGATGGCTTTGCCATCCCACAGTCACATCTCTGACCCATAATTTCTCCTGTCTGAATTAAAATCTTAAAAAAAACATTCTCCATTGAAGTATCCACACTTTGGTCCTCCTTGTTCTTGAGATTCTTGTGGTTTGTGGATTGTATCTTGGGTATTCTGAGCTTCTGTACTAATATCCACTTATCAGTGAATGCATAACATGTTTGTTCTTTTGTGTTTGGGTTACCTCACTTCATCCATTTCCCTAAGAATTTCATAAATTCATTGTTTTTAATAACTGAGTAGTAGTCCATTGTGTAAATGTACCAGATTTACTGTATCCATTTCTCTGTTGAAGGACATCTGGGTTGTTTCCAGTTTCTGGCTATTATAAATAAGGCTGCTATGAACATGGTGGAGCATGTGTCCTTATTACATGTTGGAGCATCTTCTGGGTATATGTCCAGGAGTAGTATAGCTGGATCCTCTGGTAGAATTATATCCAATTTCCGGAGTAGTTGTACCAGCTTGCAATCCCACCAGCAATGATGGAGTGTTCCTCTTTCTCCACAACCTCTCCAGCATCTGTTGCAACCTGAGTTTTTGAACCTAGCCATTCTGACTGGTGTGAGGTGGAATATCAGGGTTCTTTTGATTTTCATTTCCCTGATGACTAAGGACATTGAACAGTTCTTTAGGTGTTTCTCAACCATTTGGTATTCCTCAGTTGAGAAATCTTTGTTTAGCTTTGTATCCCATTTTTAAATAGCATTATTCGGTTCTCTGGAGTCTAACTTCTTGAGTTCTTTGTATATATTGTATATTAGCCCTCTATCAGATGTAGGATTGGAAAAGATCTTTTCCCAATCTATTAGTTGCTATTTTGTCCTATTGACAGTGTCCTTTGCCTTACAGAAGCTTTGCAATTTTATAAGGTCCCATTTGTCAATTCTTGAGCTTAGAGCAGAAGCTATTGGTATTCTGTTCAGGAACATTTTCCCCTGTGCCTATTTGCTTGAGGCTTTTGCCCACTTTCTTTTCTATTAGTTTCAGTATATCTGGTTTTATGTAGAGGCCCTTGATCCATTTAGACTTGAGCTTTGTACATGAGAAAGGAATGCATCAATTTGCATTCTCCTATATGTTAACTGCCAGTTGAGCCAGCAGTATTTGTTGAAAATATCTTTTTTCCACTGTATGGTTTTAGCTCCTTTGTCAAAGATCAAGTGGCCATAAGTGTGTAGGTTTATTTCTGGTTCTTCAATTCTATTCCATTGGTCTACTTATTAGAAGGGAGAACAAAATACCCATGGAAGTAGTTGCGGAGACAAAGTGTGGAGCAGAGACTGAAGGAAGGAGAATCCAGAGACTGCCCCAACATGGGGATACTTCCCATATACAATCACCAAACCAAGACACTATTGTGAGTGCCAGCAAGTGCTGGCTGACAGGAGCCTGATATAGCTGTCTCTTGAGAGGCTTTGCCAGTGTCTGACTAATACAGAAGTGGAGGCTCACAGCCATCCATTGGGCTGAGTACAGGGTCCCCAGTGATGGAGCTAGAGAAAGGACCCAAAGAGCTGAAGTTTTACAGCCCCATAGGAAGAAAAACAATATTAACTAACCAGTAACTCCAGAGCTCCCAGGAACTAAACTATCAACCAAAGAGTACACATGGTGGGATTCATGGCTACAGGTATATATGTAGCAGATGATGGACTAGTCGATCATCAATGGGAGAAGAGGCTCTTGATCCTTGAAGGCTCTATGCCCAAGTGTAGGGGAATGCCAGGGCCAGTTAGTGGCAGAGGGTAGGTTGGTGAGCACGGGGAGGGTGGAGGGAATAGGAGTTTTTGTCAGAGGGGAAACCAGGAAAGGGGAGAATATTTGAAATGTAAATTAAAAAATATCTATTAAAAAATAAAAGGAAATACAAAAAAACATCCCCAATCTCCATTGGGAGAAAAATACTATTGAATCTATGTTTATGTATTGCTGTTGGTATGTTTAAGCAAAATATTATTGTATTGAATATTTACATATTGATTATATATTGACCTTAACTATTAATTATTTAGTCTTATATCATTACCCACTGTGATCGAATTTATGGCTAAGGGACTAGCTTTAATTTTATTATAGACCTCATTCTGTAGGGTTTCATAAATAAGCAGTCAAATCTATTGCAGACTACTAGATGTTTTAGTTTTCATTTGTAAA
Organism: Mastomys coucha; assembly: GCF_008632895.1. Lineage (NCBI taxonomy): Eukaryota > Metazoa > Chordata > Mammalia > Rodentia > Muridae > Mastomys > Mastomys coucha. The sequence continues at coordinate 68,563,624 of NC_045030.1, read as the reverse complement.
CTGTCATTTTAATTTTATAATATAGCTTCTATTCACAACTATAAAATCATTTATCATTTTTGGAGGCAGTTCTTATAAGAAATCATATTAATGACTATCAGTTAGGAAGAAAGTTGTGACAGAGAGAAAAGTTATTAAATACAACTGCACTTCTACCTACCTATCTACATCCATAAATAAATAAATAAATAAATAAATAAATAAATTCACAAACAAATAAAACACATTCTGCCTTGTGATATACACAGGTCAGATTTAAAATGCTTATAGAATTAAATTTAAAATATTTATAAGTAGACAATACTGTAATCTACACGCTTAATAAATAAATAAGAAAGTTAAAAGTAGAAGATATCAATTATGAGAAAATACTCATGTATTCAGAAAGCCTGAACTTCAGAAAGACAGATAATCCACTTTATATGTAATATATTTCTATATGATAATACTGCTTTTTGTAATAGTTATAGCATTGTCTACACAATAAAATTCAGTGAGAGAATATATGGATTGTTCCTCTGTACATGTTACATGTCAAGAAGATTAGAGACACAAATAGAAAGAAATATACTGTGAATAATAATAATATTGGGAAATTAAGAGTTTGATGAATTCACTCTATCCAGTTATATATATATATATATATATATATATATATATATATATATATATGTGATTGAATAATGCCTCCCTACCCCCCAAAACAAAACCCATACCTACCCAAATTCCATTTTGTTAATAAGATCTTTGAAGTTGTGATTAAGATTTCTCAAATGCCATTATTTTAGATTATGGAACTTTGTAAGTAAACACAGAAAATCTTGGGTACAGTTGCCTAAATAAGAAAGCTGTGACAAAGCAGAAGCAAAAATGGGAGTGATACATACATCCTCAAGCCAAGGAATCTGGATTGCTGGAAATAAGCAATTAAATTATCTGAAACTTTAATTAGAGCTTCCAGAGACTATGGCCCTGCTTAGAGTTTTACTTTAGGAATCTAGTTTTGAGACCTTCAACAGAATAAATTTGCGTGTGTGTTTGAATGTGATGCTATTTTGTCATGATGTTTCAATATGTTAAATTTAAAGAACTAAGAGAATAAGTTTAGCTTTTGCAAATACACACTGAACAATGAATAGAAATTATTCTGGCATATCTAACTAGTTTATCTTATAGATTTATCCCATGATTAGTATGATCGAACACTGGCTTCCGATGTCAGAAATTATCATCAACCCATCTGCAATATCTACCTACTTAATACCATTGGTTGTTAAATTGAATAAATTTGGTAAAATGTATTGTAATTTTTCCTTGAATCCAATGTTGAGTGGAAATGAGAACAGATATTATAGAATAAAAGAGTAATAATTCAAAGTCAGAATGAGAGAAAATACACTGCATATTAAAAGTCAGACCTGGAGGGCAAATGATATAGTTTAGTACCACAGCAGTTGATTAGCATCATCAAGACTTTGCTTTCATCTTCAACACGACAAAAAGAACTACAACAAAGACCAATAATTAAACAACCACACTTTGAACTGAAGGATCTCATTTGTGTTATTTTGCCTTTATTTTAATCACAAGTGAAATAGAATTAGTTTGATATGCAGGATAAAGCAATACGCCAATTGCCTTACATTTCTTTATACACTAACTTACATTATACACTGCATTTCTGAATACATCACTTTAAAAGTGTGTCATATTAACTTAGTGACAATTATAGAAAATTCAATTTTTTCCTAGACTTAAAACATCAGGGGGTTCATTATTTTTGAAAAATCATATTGAGTTTCAGATATATGCCACTGAAAATGGAAAAGCAGATACTCCACACCAACAACCATTATTTTTCAGACACTATTACCTCAGAATGGATTATAATAATATTAATTCTGAGTGCCTAGCAGGTTTTCTACCCATTAGAAAAATATTATATATGTTTGTGGCAATGAAGACTTCCTTTCTGAAAGAGAATTTATTGCATAGATTTCTATTTAGCAAAAATTTAGCAAAATAAGTAAGGATCACTATAGGACAATGATAAATACTGTGGAAGAAAGAAATTATATCCTTAGCCAGGCTAAGTTGACGACTGAAGACTGACTAAGCACATGATTAACAGAGGAAAATCATATAGTTTTATTTAAGTATCCTGTGACCTGAGAACATTCAGAAATAAGGACTGAAGTGAAGATAGAGCCCTGTGAATTTTTATGTTCATGAAGGATGGTAAAAGGAGTAACTGGAGACAGAGAAGTGTTCAGACATAAACTACATGGTTATGAGGGTTTGGTAGGTTTTTTTTCTTTTTTTCTTTTTTTTCAGAATCTTCTGTGGGTGTTGTGATCTTTCATGTTACGTATGTTCCTTTCCTCAGGATATTAGAAGGGTGGTCTTAAATGAACATCATATGATGTGCCTGAGCTGGAGGTAAGAGGGCAGACAGATATTGTTTCTGTACTTCTTTCAAAAGCCAGAACATCTAGGATAGTGTATCCATGTACCTAATTATCACTGTGAGGACTTATTAAAATATTTTAAATGGGTTTTACTTCTGAAAGTTAAATTTCAATTGTAGATATGTAGCTACCATGAATCACTTTCTTTTCTGCATCATCTTGAGATTTAGCACAACTATCTCCTTAAGTGATGCATGCATTTGACACATTATTGAAACAGGATACTTTGGGGATGTTACAAATTGGTCTCAGTAGGAGAAAGTTGAAGGCAGAATTTTCTGCCTTCTTTACCCTTCTATATCAATTTACATGTCATGATTCTCTTCTTTGAATTTGAGACATCATTAGAATCATTTCTTGAATTGTTAGCCCTGACAGTAGATTGGTATTTCAGAAGAAGATGAACAAGGGAAGACTTTACCTTTTAAATGCTATTGTATTTCCTGATTAATCGTATTGAACTTGAACAGTCCTTGAGAGTAACTTTGAAGAAGGTCTTACTATTTTTCTTCTGTGCATATGTATTAGGTGACTTGAGAATTCTCCCCCAAAAATATAATAAAGAAACACACTATAAAATGGGGCCAATTTTCTTTGAAAACTCAGTATTAGCACTGGAAAGATTTTATAATTCTAGACAAAACAGAGACAGAAGACAAAGGTGGAGATAGGGGCTGTGTTTCTAAACCATTTCTTTATAAATCTTGGATTTGAAAAACAAGACTGTGAAACTGAAGTTGAGTAATATCAAAAAATGTATTGACATAGACACAAGAAAATTGAAACTAGAACCTTTTTAGCCTATACTGGGATTTACAAGGATGAGGAATATATTTCTGGTTTTCACAATTAGGGTGATATTCTCTGTGGCTTTTGAGGTTTAACTGACTCTCTCAGAAAAGCATAAATATTTCTCAGATGAGAATTAATATCAGAACAGTTACTATCAAATAGAAGCTCTCAAGGATTTACTCTCAATTTCTGTGTTAAGTTACTGTTAGGCATAAAGTTAAAGCCAAATTTTGTAAACCACAAGGTAACAATCAATCAGATATTCCTCTTACATAAGAAACAGCATGATTAATGTCTAACTTTAGATAATACATTTCAAATGGAAAGAACATAAAATAGGCATGCTTTCAACATACAAGAGCAATAAAATGTGACTATAAAGCAGGTTGGCTTCATTTTGAATCACTTTGTTTGCTTATGAAGACATTTCCAGAAAGATTTAATTGAAGTACAAAGACTTATATGTGGGCACTGCCTCTTCTCTGGATTGGGTTACAGTCTGAATAAAATGAAGACAGGGAGATGAACACTAGCATTTATTTCTATGTGTGTCCTGACTATTGAATGTGACTATAAAATGAGAAAAGTTCACACACACTCCTTGCAGAATGACTTCCTACCATTATGAACCGTATTCCCAAACTGTGAGCCACAGTAAATACTTCTATTGACAAATGTCTTTTCATGGGCTGTTTTGCCATGACGGCAAGACAAATGTTATTACTATGATTATGTAAATCAATTAAACATGAATTCTGAACTGTAGAATCCATTGTCTTCATTGTAACTAAAGGTTTGTGACTCTTTTAGAATAATATGATAGAAAAACAATTATATGTGTTTTATTACCGCATTTACAACCCAGAGCTTCACATACAAAAATCAAGTTATACCAACTGAACTATATCCCTAGTACAAACCTTTTATGTTTATAATCCTTCAACTTATCAGCCCTTATACAAATAATACATATATTTAATGAGTTTTGTATTTTTATTTTTGTGTATGGGTGTTTTTGTCTGTAAGCATTTCCCCACACCATGTACATACAATATCCCCAGAGGCCACCAGATGGCATCAAATCCTCTGGAACTGGAGTTAGAGATACCCAGAATTTAATCTTGGTCTTTTGTAAGAGTGGTATTTATTTATTTATTTATTTATTTATTTATTTATTCATTTATTTATTACATCTTAAATGTTTTACCCAGAACTTAATCTTGGTCTTTTGTAAGAGTGGTATGTTTGTATGTATGTATGTATGAATGTATATATGTATGTATGTATTATTATATCTCAAATGTTTTCCCCCCTTCCCCCTTCCATAGTTTTTCACCTCCTTCCCCCACATCACCTCTCAGTGTGCATCGCCCCCACTATGCCCCTTCCCTGGCATATCAAGTTACCACAAGACTAGGAGTGTCCTCTCACACTGAGTCCAGACAAGGCAGTCCTCTGCTACACATGTGCCTTGGACCAGCTTGTTTGTGCAACAGCAGTATTTTAACTGCTGAGCCATCTCTTCAGTCTGGTGAAATAAGTTTAAATTTCATACATAGGAACTTTTAAAAGTATCAATTGATTTACAGAAATCAGCAAAACCTTAATCCAACAATGGCTAAAATTGGTGTAATAATCAACACTATAGGTCAAATTTATAATGAACATAGAAATGATAATCATCATATTAGTTTTCTCCTGACATTGTTAACAAGTACTATAAATAACTGTATGGAGAAAGTGAAAAACTGAGTGAATATGTATTGCTTAAAAAGAGCATGAACATGGTAAGGAATTGTGACTTAGCCCCCACCAGAATGAAAAAAAAACCAACCCCCAGTGAGGCTCAGAGGGATAGCAAAGCTTTCTTCTGGTCTGAGGAATGCAAACGGTGATAGTGTGTGAAGTAAACTTGTTGACAGTGTGTGAAGAAAAAGTCTACAGTAGTTTTACCTTCCCACTGTTTATTATATCCTGAGAACTCTCTCCTTTCAAAGACTGCTACTTCCAAGAGTAGCTAATCCTGCCTTCATGCTTGTCTATAAGTAGTAACTACACCTTCTTGTTCGTTTGGATACCATAGCCTTGAGTCCCTGTACAACTGTATATAATAAACACTATGATCTTCCATGGTGTTCTGGATTTTCCACACAAGAGCCTAGACCATTAGATCTTAGTTTTCTGTACATGTTCCTGTCTTTTGTTCATTTCTCTTTCACCCCTAGTGAGAGTTCCAGAATCCAAGCCATACTCAATGACTCAGGCCATAACATAATTAATTTTAAAAGAGAAACTTTATTTCTGTTATAGTTTTGGAGGATCCAGTCAATGACTTTGTTGAGTCTTTCAGATATAGTCCTGTGGCAAAGCATAGTCTCACAAACAAAACAAAACAAAAAAACAAAAAACACTTACTTTATAATAGCCAAGAAGCAGTCAGATAAAATATATGGATGCTGGTATACAGTTATTCCTTGTTATTCAACTGCAGCAGAGAGGAGAGAGAGAGGGAGGGAGGGAGGGGGGGAAGGAAAGAGGGGGGAGGGAGAGAAAGAGAGAGAATAATTTTAAAGAACAAAAGACTTCTCACCATAGTCCATGTCCTAAAAGTTGCACCAAGGTGCAATAGTTCCCTGCAGAGTCACAAGTCTTTATAAACAGGTGTTTATGGAGCATTTAGAATCAAATAGCAATCCCAAGATAAGTTAGAATGGCAAAATGGGTCTTTTTCCATGATGTATAGGATTGTTGTGGAACAAATGAAATTAAATTTTCATAGTTACTAAATGAAATGGAAAATAGTGTCACCATTACTACATGCAGGACAGGATTGTGTGGAACAAATTGAAATTAATTTTTCATA
>NC_045030.1:68554070-68557035 GCF_008632895.1 Mastomys coucha | reverse complement strand
TATTATTAATTGTGTGACTGTTAGAGATGAGAAGGAAAAGAGAAAGAGGAGTTTCACACTCAGATCTGTATAGTTGCAATGCTATGTGTTCTAAGCAAGTTGGTGTCACACTTCTTGGAAATATGGGAAGTTATTCTAGATAAGGAAGCTGTGAGACATACTTGCAAACTGATGAACATACCTACCTCCAAAGTCAAACTTAGTGAGTCAAAAATTTTTCTTGAGTTACCTACATAAATAGGTAAGGAGTTACAGAAATGGCTGAAATGCAGCTCTGTCAATGAAACATGGATGGCATTTCACAAAAATTGGAAACCTAGGCACTACATAACTTCCAGGCAGCTCAGCCAGTTGGAGAGTGTCACTTCTAGAAAACTCAGTATATTTAATTGGTAGTTTCTGTTTCCTTTAATGTAATGAGCAAGAAATATACTTTGGGTTCTAACTTTCTGTCTGTTTTGAAATAGGAATTCTGGTCATCATAGAGTACCCAGTCCTCCTGCCCCTTCTCCCTGTCTCCTGGTACTAAGATTAAAGGTGTGCACTACCACCACACACATCTGACTTTGAGATCTATTTATATGGACATTGGGCCCACCAACTAGATGTTAACTTCTTTCATTTTATCGTAATCTGAAAATCTCATTTCTCAGAAAATCACCTGAGGGCCTTAATATTCCACTTGATAATTGAAGGAGTACAGATATTGAGACCATGAAAAATAATTAGACAATAGGGAAAGAGGAATAGTGGGAAAAGATGTTCTCGAAAGGAGCAGTATAAAACTCTCATAGCACATGAAATACAAAGTTAATTAATTATGACTTTATTTTTCCTTCTTGGTATGAATTCTTTCTTTTTTTATTAGATATTTTAATTATTTACATGTCATATGATTTCTCCTTTCCCAGTTTCCCCTTCAAAAAAAAAAGCAAAAAAACAACAAGAACAAACCCCTGTTGCCCCCCCTCCCCCTGCTTGCCACCCCACCCTCTCCCACATATTAGCCCTGGCATTCCTCTACACTGGGACACAGAACCTTCACAGGGCCAAGGGCTTCTCCTCCCATTGATGATTGACTTTGCAGTCCTCTACCATACACATGCCGCCAGAACAATCAGACCCAGCATGTGTACTCCTTGGTTTGTGGTTGAGACCCTAGGAGCTCTGAGTATACTAGTTAGTTCATAATGTTGTTCTTCCTAAGGGACTGCAAACCCTTCAGCTCCTTTGGTACTTTCTCTAACTCCTTCATTGGGGACCCTGTACTCAGTTCAATGGATGGCTGTGAGCCTCTACTTCTCTATTAGTCAGGTATTGTCAGAGCCTCTCAGGAGACAGCTACATCAGTCTGGATTGTCCTTCCTTCAGTCTCTGCTCCATAGTTAGTCTCTGCAACTCCTTCCGTGGGTATTTTGTTCACCCTTTTAAGAAGGAATGAAATGTCCACATTTTTGTCTTCCTTCTTGAGTTTCTTCTGGTTTGTGGGTTGTTCTTCATGTATTCCAAACTTCAGGGCTAAAAACCACTCATCAGAGAGTGCATGCCATGTGTGTTCTTTTGTGTTTGGGTTACCTCACTCAGGATGATATTCTCCAGATCCATCCATTTCCCTAAGAATTTCATAAACTCATTGTTTTTAATAACTGAGTAGTACTCCATTATGTAGATGTACCACAATTTCTGTATCCATTCCTCTGTCGAGGGATATCTGGGTTGTTTCCAGTTCCTGGCTATTATAAATAAGGCTGCTATTAACATTGTGGAGCATGTGTCCTTATTACATGTTGGAGCATCTTCTGGGTATATGTCCAGGAGTGGTATAGCTGGGTCCTCCCGTAGAACTATGTCCAATTTCTGGAGGAACCGCCAAACTGATTTCCAGAGTGGTTGTACCAGATTGTAATCCCACCATCAATGAAGGAGTGTTCCTCTTTCTTTACATCCTCTCCAGCTTCTGCTGTCACCTGAGTTTTTTTCTCCTAGCCAATCTGCCTGGTGTGAGGTAGAATCTCAGGGTTGTTTTGATTTGTATTTCCCTGATGACTAAGGATATTGAACATTTCTTTAGGTGCTTCTCAGTCATTCAGTATTCATCAGTTGAGAATTCTTTGTTTAGCTCTGTACCCATACCCCATTTTTTAATAGGGTTATTAGGTTCTCTGGAGTCTAACTTCTTGAGTGCCTTGTATACATTGGATATTAGCCCTCTATCGGATGTAGGATTGGTAAAGATCTTTTCCCAATTTGTTGGTTGCTGTTTTGTCCTATTAACAGTGTCTTCTGACTTATAGAAGCTTTGCAGCTTTATGAGGTCCCATTTGTCAATTCTTTATCTTAGAGCATAAGCTAGTGGTGTTCTCTTTAGGAAAATTTCCCCTGTGCCTATTTGCTCGAGGTTCTTCCCCACTTTCTTTTCTATTAGTTTCAATGTATCTGGTTTAACTTGGAGGTCCCTGATCCACTTGGACTTGAGCTTTGTACAAGGAGATAGGAATGGATCGATTTGCATTCTGCTACATGCTAACCACAAGTTGAGCCAGCACCATTTGCTGAAAATGCTGTCTTTTTTCCACTGTATGGTTTTAGCTCCTTTGTCAAAGATCAAGTTACCATAGGTGTGTGGGTTCAATTCTGGGTCTTCAGTTCTGTTCCATTGATCTACCTGCCTGTCACTGTACCAATACCATGCACTTTTTATCACAATTGCTCTGTAATACAGTTTAAGTTCCCGGTTGGTGATTCCACCAGAGGTTCCTTTATTGTTGAGAATAGTTTTGGCTACCCTGGGTTTTTTCTTGTTCCAGATGAATTTGGAAATTGCTCTTTCTAAGTCTGTGAAGAATTGAGTTGGAATTTTGATGGGGATTGCATTGAGTCTGTAGATTGCCTTATGCCTAAGGGTTTTTCTATTTTGTTGATTTTCTCAAAGAACCAGCTCCTGGTTTGGTTGATTCTTTGTATA
>NC_045030.1:68543840-68553200 GCF_008632895.1 Mastomys coucha | reverse complement strand
ATTGAGTCCATTGATATTAATAGATATTAAGGAAAAGTAATTGTTGCTTCCTGTTATTATTGTTGTTAGAGTTAGAATTCCGTTCATGTGGCTATTTTCTTTTAGCTTTGTTGGGAGGTTACACTTTTGCTTTATCAGAGGAGTAGTTCCCCTCCTTGTGTTGGAGTTTTCCATTTATTACCCTTTGAAGGGCTGAATTTGTGGAAATATATTGTATGAATTTGGTTTTGTCATGGAATACTTTGGTTTTCCATCTATGGTGATTGAGAGTTTCGCTGGGTATAGTAGTCTGGGCTGGCATTTGTGTTCTTGTAGGGTCTGTATGACATTTGCCAAGGATCTTCTAGCTTTCATAGTCTCTGGTGAGAAGTCTGGTGTAATTCTGATAGGCCTGCCTTAATATGTTACTTGACCTTTTTCCCTTACTGCTTTAAGTATTCTTTCTTTGTTTTGTGCATTTGGTGTTTTGACTATTATGGGGTAGGAGGAATTTCTTTTCTGGTACAGTCTATTTTGAGTTCTATAGGCTTCTTGTATATTCATTTGCATCTCTATTTTTAGGTTAGGGAAGTTTTATTCTATAATTTTGTTGAAGATATTTACTGGCCCTTTAAGTTGGAGGTCTTCACTGTCTTCTATACCTATTATCCTTAGGTTTGTTCTTCTCATTGTGTCCTGGATTTCCTGGATATTTTTGGTTAGGACCTTTTTGCATGTTGCATTTTCTTTGACTGTTGTGTCAATGTTTTCTATGGTATCTTCTGCCGCAGAGATCCTCTCTTCTGTCTCTTGTATTCTGTTGGTGATGCTTGCATCTATGTTTCCTGACTTCTTTCCTAAGATTTCTAACTCCAGAGTTGTATATCTTTGTGATTTCTTAATTGTATCTACTTCCATTTTTAGGTCCTGGATGGTTTTGTTCATTTCATTCACCTGTTTGTGTTTTCCTGTAATTCGTTAAGGGATTTTTGTGTTTCCTCTTTAAGGGCTTCTACTTGTTTTCTCGTGATCTCCTGAATTCTTTATGAGATTTTTTTTTGTTTCCTCTTTAAGGGCTTGTACCTCTTTACCTGTGTTCTCCTGTATTTCTTTAAGGGAGTTATTCATGTCCTTCTTAAGTTCCTCTAGCACCATCGTGAGATATGATTTTAGATCCAAATCTTGCTTTTCTGGTATTTTGGGATATACAGGACTTGCTGTGTTGAGAGTTCTAGGTTATGATAAAGCCAAGTTGTCTTGGTTTCTGTTGGTAGGATTCTTGCGTTTGCCTTTCACCATCTGTTGATTTCCAGTGTTAGATGTTCTTACTGACACTGAGTAGAACTTGTTCCTCTTGTGGGTTTGTAAGCTGGGAGATCAGCTCTCCTCTGGTAAATCCTGAGTACAGATGGCTGTGGATCAGTTGTCCATCCTGAGTCCTGGGATCTGAGCACACCCTGGAGACAGGAGCTCTACTTATGGGAAAGGTGCAGAGAGGGCTGTGTGTCTGTTGTTCCTCCTAGGTGTTGTCTGAGCTAGAAAGGATCCTGACCAGGCTGCCTTGCAACTAGTGAACCCTTTGCCTCCTGGCTTGTTCCACCTTAGAAAGTCACCAGAGAGAAAGTGACAAATCTCACCAGAGTCCCTGGGTTAAAGCACTCCCGTAAGGCAGGCTCTCTACTTGCAGGGAAGGGGCAGAGAGGGTTGCTGATCCACCGTGTCACTCCTAGGTGTAGATGGAGGTTGAGTGGATCCTGTCCCTGCTGCCCTGCGACTTGTGAGGCTTGTGCCTCCTGGCTGGTCCTGCCTTAAAAAGTCACTGGAGATAAAATGGCTGAATCCTATCTTTCAAACATATCAGAGAAATATATTTATAGTTTAGTAGGTAAACTATAGTTATAGTTTAGTAGTAATAACAGACTGAGGGTGAAGCAACTGGGAGCCAAGTTTGAATTTCAAATGAATACATATATGTTTTATTTTAGAATATGTAAATGGTTGCAAAAGCACCTTAAAATGTGTTTATATACATAGTCAATAATTGTCATTTTTAATTGACTAAATGAAACTTTGCTGCTATCTACTACCATTCATGCAAATCTCGCTGTGTCAAATCCAAATACTGTTTGAGATCACCGTTAACAGAATTTATATAACCCTCGATGGCAATGGTTATCAGATTCTTGATGTAGAATATTTAAAGGTTTTCAGTCACTTCATGCTGACATAATTAGTAGCACCCAGGAGGAAACTGTCATTCTTCATGAAGTCCCTGCCAAGATGATGCTTCTGAGCTAGGTTCAGAAAGGATCATGCTCAATTTTGTCTGTAGTCCTCTTGAAATACGAATTGGTAAGTGATAACATGTGGGTATACCACAAATGCTGTTCCGTGGTTCTCTATGATAGGCATCACTTTACACTACCACTAAACACACAGAGTTAAATTTTTGGTACCAGGGCAGAGCAAAGCCAAAATTGTTACCACTTTTATATATTTCTTAAAATCGTAAGTGTTTTGTGGGTGTCACCACACTATTGGAGTTGGTAGGAAATATTTCCTCAACTCTTATATCTGACTTACCATACTGAGTATGGGGGCATTTATTTTTTCCAGATCTCTGAAATTCTTTATTGATAGATACCATCACCGATTTAGTTTAGGACCTCTTGAAAGCTTCTTCATTCCCATTGAATTTGTTTCTTTCATGGCATTTTCTTGGGGGATATTGATGAAGACTTCAACTCTATTAAATTATTAAATTAATACAAAATAAACCAATAATATTGATGATATTAAAACTATTATTCCCGATAGCCCAATAAAATATATGCACATATATATATATGTATGTATAAATACAGAAAACATTAATATTGCTATACACTATCATTAATATTTGCATTGTTTACCAATCATGTACTTTACATGTCGAATATAAATAAGTAAAAGTGATACACTGTAATATCTCTGAGTAATTATAGTGAATAATTCTGCAACATTTGGTAAAAATTAAGCTACAATTTTCTAGGAGGAACTTTACAAAATATTACATTGTTCTTCTGCCCCCTTGTGGCCAGTCTCACATACTGAAAAAAGATAATTTGTAGGTCCTTTGGAAAACAAGTGCATTCAGTTTTAAAATGATTTTTTTTTTTCCCCTCATGGTGGGTGGATACCCAGGAGGAGGACCCCACCCTCTCAGAGAAGAAGGGAAGAGGTTACTGCGGAGGATCTCTGTGAGGGGCATTCATGGAAGGGGGCAACATTTGATGTAAGTAAATAAAAAATTTAAAAAAAAAAAAGATTTCCCTAGAGAAACCCAAAGCCTACTTCATATATGTCAAGGTATTTTATTATAATGCTTTGCTTTTATTCAGGTTAATAACTCTTTGTAACACCTTCTACTGAACACTTCAGGAATTACTTCTACTGGACACTTCAAGAATTTCAGAAGTTTACTTTCTAGACTGACATTTCTAAAAGACTGAAGATTGTAAAAGACAAAGTAGTGGGCTGCAACTCTGCAGTGATTCATTTAGAGTATACATAATTTAAAAACCAGTGATGTCAAAGCTATTGCTTACATGTTTTGGGGAAATCTGTGCTTTGGTTTTAAAATATATGTTGATTTTTGAAAATTGTAAAAACACAGGAGACAACAGAAAACTCAGTAATCTATTTTATTCCATGTTATTTATAAATGTGTACAAATACTACAAAAATTAATAAATTATTTAAAAAGTATTGAGGTAATATTTGTGTAAAACTTTTTTCATTTGTTTTTGTGTGCCAAATTTTCCTATCTTAAAATATTTATTTTAAATTACACTATAGTTACTATCATCTCATTTTCATGGTATAAGTAACTCTAGACTTCATTCCAGATTTCTACCACCTTCTAGTTTTGCTTACAGAAAAGGAAATGAAAGGATGGAAATTTAAATTGGTATGACTTTGTCTTTCCATCTCTTAGTCATCTATAGGCATACATGAACATTTGCATATATATTAATACATGTATATGCATATAATAGGCATATGCTTATAATATGATTTTCATTTTAGTATTTTTGTCTCTACAACATTTTTTTAATTTATTTTTTCACATTACAAGCCAATGTAATTTTCAGTTTACATACCCCTTCTCCCAGTATCCCCTAACATAGATACTTCTCCCATTCCTCTCCCCTCCCCTTCCCTTCTGAGAGGGAGGACTCCCTCCTGAGTATTAATCAAGGCTGGCACATCAAGTCGCTGCAGGACTAGGCACATTCTCTCCCACTGAGGCTAGACAGGTAGCACAGTTAGAAGAATAGGACCCACAGGCAGAAAGCAGGTTTAAGGACAGAGCACTCCAATTGTTGGGGGACCCATATGAAGACCAAACTGCACCATCTGCTACATATGAGTGGGAGGCTTAGGTCCAGCCTGTGTATGTTCTTTGGTTGGTGGTTCAGTCAGTGAGAGCCCCAGGGTCCAGGTTAGTTGACTCTGTTGGTCTTCCTGTAGAGTTCCTATTCCCTTTGGGTCCCTCAACCCTTTCCCCAACTCTTCCATAATAGTCCCCAAGCTCCATCCTCTATTTAGCTGTGGGTCTCTGTATTTGTTTCAGTCAACTGCTGGGTGGAGCCTCTTAGAAGACAGCTATGCTAGGCTCCTGTCTGCAACCATAACTGAGTATTACTAATAATGTCAAGGATTGGTTCTTGTCCATGAAATGTGTCTCAGGTTGGGTCAGTCATTGGTTGGCCATTCCCTGCATCTGTGCTCTTTCTCTGTTCTTCCACATCTTATAAGCAGGACACATTTTGGTTCGAAGGTTTGTGTGTAGGTTGCTGTCCTCATCCCTCTACGGAGAGCACTTCCTGGCTACAGGAAGTGGCCACTTCAGGTTCCATATCTTCCACTGCAAGGAGTCTCAACTAGAATCACCTTCATAGACACTCTGGGGTCAGCTCCCTCAATCCCACTTGCTAGAGATGCACCTCCTATACCCACTGCCAATTTCCACAAATAGCCATATTTTTTATATTTTTTATATTTTAATTTAAATACAACTATAACAATTCCTTCCTTTCTCTTTCCTTCCTATGATCCTTTGTTTGTCCACTCCCTCCAACCCTCTGCATGTTCGCCTGTTTCCACCCCCTTTCAAATTCCTGGTGCTTTTTTCTTTACAATTATCATATGCACGCATATATACATAAATAAATATACAGATATACCTCCTTAATAATTTCATCGATTGAATTCAAATTTTTCATTTGAAATTGGAAAATTTATCAGTGTGCTTATCTTAAGCAAATGTATATACAAGCAATACTAAATGGACTCAGTAGGTTATTCATATGTATGCATGTTAAATAATTTATGCACATAGATGTATACAGAACAAAGAAATTTAAATATATTTAAAGAAAAGTGGGTCATGAATTTGAGAAGGAGTGGGGCATGACATGGGAAGAGTTGTAGGTGGAGGAAGAGGAAACAGTGAAATAGAAGCGGTGTGATTTCAGTACTTATATATGAAATAATACAAAAATGTTTGTTAAAATTAAAAAAGAATATGTAAGGTTCATAACTGTGCATTCATTTCATATACTTTGTTAAAAATTCTAAGAGAGCATCAATATACAATCAGATTTTCATATTTATTTTAGTTTTCTAATATAACATTTTTCTTTTCTTTTTTAAAATTTTGTGTTGGTTATTTTATTTATTTACATTTCAAATGTTTATCCTGCTTCCTGGTTTCCCCTCTGCAAACTCTCTACCCCATCCCTCCCTCTGCTTCTATGAGGGTGCTCCCCAACCTAACCAACCACTCCTGCCTCACCATCCTAGCATTCCCCTACACTGAGGCATCCAGCCTTCATAGAACCAAGGGCCTCCCCTCTCATTGATGCCAGACAATGTTATACTCTGCTATACATATGCAGATGGAGCCATGAGTCCCTCCACGTGGTGTACTCTTTGCTTGGTAGTTTAGTCCCTGGAAGTTCTGAGGAGTCTGGTTGGTTGATATTATTGTTCTTCCTATGGGATTGCAAACCCCTTCAGATCCTTAAACTATTTTTCTAACTCCTCCACTGGGGTTCCTGGGCTCAGTCCCTTGGTTGGCTATACTATCAGTAAGGCTGTGGCAGAGCCTCTCAGTAGACAGGTATATCAGGCTCCTGTCAGCAAGCCCTTTTTGGCATTAACAACTGGGTTTGGTGGCTGCATGTGGGATGGATCCCCAGGTGGGGCAGTCTCTGGATGGCTTTTCCTTCAGTCTTTGCTCCACTCTTTGTCCCAGTAGTTCCTTTAGACAGGAGCAATTCTGGGTTAAAATTTTTGAGGACACCTGGCCCTTTCCCTCAAGAGGGGGCTGTGCCTAACCTCTCCATATGGTCTCTAGAGGTTCTCTTGATCCTTTGTTGGGTGTTTCAGCTAATGTCATCTCTGTTGTGTCCTGAGAGCTTCTTGCTTTCCTGACATTTGGGACTTTCTGGTGGCTACCCCTGTTACCTACCCCCCACTGCTACATGCCTCTGTTCAATTTCCTGACCCTTTGTACATCTCTCCTGTCTCCTCCAACACTTGATCCTGTCCCTCTTTTTTCCTCTCCTCCTCCTTTTTTCCTCCCAAGTCTCTCCCACCCTCTACCTCCTGTGATTGTTTTGTTCCCCCTTTTAAGTAGGACAGAAGCATCCACACTTTGGTCATCTTTCCTGAGCTTCATATGGGTAGTCCAAGCTTTTTGCCTAATATCCACTTATCAGTGAGTATATACCATGTGTGTTCTTTTGTGACTTGGTTACCTCACTCTGGATGATATTTTCATAATGGCCAAGATCAAAAACTCAGGTGACAGCAGATGCTGGTTAGGATATAGAGAAAGAAGAACACTCCTCCATTGCTGGTAGGATTACAAGTTGGTACAACTACTCTGGAAATCAGTCTGGCAGTTCCTCCGAAAACTGGACATAGTACTTGTTGTGGGAAATATTAAAAAATGACCAGCAGGCTTCCCGTGCT
This sequence comes from Mastomys coucha, assembly GCF_008632895.1. NCBI lineage: Eukaryota > Metazoa > Chordata > Mammalia > Rodentia > Muridae > Mastomys > Mastomys coucha. The sequence continues at coordinate 68,546,198 of NC_045030.1, read as the reverse complement.
ACTGCTGGCAACTGATGGGCCAAATGGCTCCAGCCAGGTGATCTCAATTCAGCAGTCTCTCTGGCAGGCCTGGAGCTCCAGCATTACCTTTTCTACTATGCCAGCCCCACACAACAACTGTCCAACCTGTGGTCAGCCACCACACACTCATCAACCAGGTAAACCAAAACTCTTGAAGCTTATAATTAACCAATCGGATTTATGTGTCAATAAATTCTCAATTTACAAGATGCCAGTGCAATAATTTCAGAACCAATTGAAAAATTTAAAAGATTTATCCCAATTATTCTAACCTTATGATATCATAACTGCCTATGGCTGGGTAAAGCCACACTGGTTCACGTCTGCCAGCATCTTGGCCTTTCTCCTTCTCCCCTGAGATGCTCCCTGTCACTGTAACTCTTAGCTATGCCTCACTTTCCCCTGTCCAATCACAGGCATCCTGCTGCCTTAATATTTTAGTGATTGGACATGGAAAATCCTGTTACAAGTACTACCTGAAGAACCAGCTATACCACTCCTGGGCATTTACCCAAAAGATTCTCCAACATATAACAAGCACACACGCTCCTCTATGTTCATAGCAGCCTTATTTATAACAGCCCGAACCTGGAAAGAGTTCAGATGTCCCTCAACAGAGAAATGGATACAGAAAATGTGGCACATTTACAAAATTGAGTAATATTCAGCTATTAAAAATGATGAATTCATGAAATTCGCAGGCAAATGAATGGAACTAGAAAATATCATCCTGAGATAACATTTTTAAGAGTATACAAAAATCCCATGATAAATAAGTAGATATTTCTAATAATTATTAACTAGAGAAAATATGATTATTATTGTAATGTTAAAAATTCAAAATTCAACTTAAAATGAATATTTGGGAACTGTTTCATGTGTGTGTGTGTGTGTGTGTGTGTGTTTATGAGTGAGTTTCACAGGGTCTAGGAATGTACCAACACATTTTGTTTACATTATGATATCTATTAAAATATTTCTTTTCAATAAGAGTATGTCACTTGAATTTTATTATAGTTCATACATTGTAATAGAAAAATATGTTGTATATTACTTTGCTATGAATAAAATGAATGACAAATACTGTTTTCAACCTCACCAGGAAGTCTGGGGATACTTAATATGAACTTTAAAAAATTGGAAATAGAAATTTTATTTGTCTTAGTCAACCTCAATGATTGACTTCTCAAAGTATGGTATTTTTATGAAAAATTGTCATTTTATTCCGTGTGCATTATTATAGTTTGTGCATAAGGATATAAGAAAATAAAAATATACTACTTTCTATACCACTTGGTTATTAGTGCATCTGCATGTAATACTGAAACATAAAAGTATTTGATAAAAATATATGCTCACAACTATGGTTAATGAAATTAAAGAATTGAAAATGCTTTATATATTCTTAATTTTCAGTGAACAGAGTACATATAAATAAAACAGAAGTAAACAGATTTAAACAAGTAAAATTTAAAAGAATGAGAAATTATGTTCAGGATTCATAAATTTTAAAATGTATTCTTCTTTGCAACATTTTTCTACTGTTTTATGATGTTCTATGACACAAATGTTGACATCTAGTTCATTGTCTCCTATAACTCAGCATCATAAACTCTGCTGACACAATTTTGTTCGAAGCTGACAATATCTTTTTAGGATACTTATTTATGTTTCTGCTAGAAAACATAAGAAACAAATATATCATATCACATCAAGAATTCTGGCTCACTTTTGTTTCTACCAGATAAATTTCCATGGGCTTATCTCACCTTAATGGCAAATGCAAATAGGATTTGTGCATAGGATCATTGCCACTTTACCTTAAAAAATAACCTAGAGATTTTGTATACTTATAGCTACTGTCAGTAATTTCAAGTTGTCTATAATACATAGATTAAAAGGCATCTATTAAGAAGGATTCTATCCAACTAATTTTATTGCCTTTAGTGACTCATAAACTTAACTACTACGTGTCATGTTTTAAACAATAATGTTTTCCTGTGAGACATCCTGGGTCACTTTATCAGCTTTATAGTTTTTTCACTTATAGGTCTAGTGCCACAATTCACCTCCTTAAGCAGATATACTTTGAGCGTTTACTTTGAGCAAGCATTATCCTGTTATAAGACACTAATATCTGACATGCAATAGGAATACTAAGATAATTTAAGGCTACAACAAAATCAGTGCTCTATAGATATTGTCAACATTATCTGTATACTATACTCTTAATTTATTCTTTATTTACTAAAGTAAATTTACATTTAATTTTCTTCATGCCAAATAATATATGACAAATTCTGAGTAAATCATTACTCATGTTAGTAATAGAGAAGC
>NC_045030.1:68541428-68543830 GCF_008632895.1 Mastomys coucha | reverse complement strand
TGTCTTATTCTCTTGTCAAAAAAAAACACTTTTAAATTTATCCCATCATATATTACATTCCTAGTGCAGTTTCTCCTCCATCTTCATCTCCTAGTCCCTCTCCCACCTCCTCTCACCCCCTAATTCACTCTTCCATTTTTCTTCAGAAAGGGGTAGGCTTCTCAGGGATATCATACAAACATGACATATCAAGTGGCAAGAAGACTAGGCAACTCTCCTCACACTAAGGCTGGACAAGGCAACCAAGTAGGAGGAAAAGGGTCCAAAAAGCAGGAAAAGGGGTCAGAGACAGCCCCCATTCCACTGTTAGGAATCCCATAAGAACATCAAGATATTCAAGTGTAACATATATGCAGAGGACCTAGATCAGACCCTTACGGGCTCTCTGCTTGTCAGTTGAGTCTCTGTGAGCCCCTACAGGCCCAGGCAGGATGATTTTGTGGGTTATGATCTCCTAGTGTCCTCCACCCCTTTGACTCCTGCAACCCTTCCTCCCTCTCATCCACAGGATTGCTCCAGGTCTGCCCAATATTTGCATGTCAGTTTCTGCATCTGTTTCCATCAGCTGTAGAATGAAGCCTCTCTCATATTTTGTCTTATTGCCTAAATGTTTGCAAAACATCTTTTTGTTCACTATATGACATCTTACTGTAAATAAGGTAGAATTTCTGTAGGTATTCTAACATTATTGACAAAACTAAATGTAAGGCATATAAGATATTTTGTTAGATGTATACATTGAGCAGTGATTATCACATACCTATCATTTCTCATAAGTACCATTTTATTTTTATGATGAGAAAAATATGACCTACCCTGTTATTATATTTAAGTTATACAACTGGACAACATTTTATTATGTGTTAATACATGTTATATTTTTAAAATTAAAAAATTATTACATCATTTTTCTTTCCCTTTACTCCCTCCAGCCCATTCCAGTACCTATCAAATTCATGGCCTCTTTTATTTTTAATTATGCATATAAATGTAAATATGTACAAAAGCTATATACTATATCTTCAGATATTACTTAACTCATGTAATGAAACTTCCCACATTTCTATAATTTCTTCTGTGTGCTGCTTGCTTCCTCTAACACAAATAATATATATTATTTTTGTGTGATACCACCTTTATATGTGCAAGTTGCTTTGTTGTTTATGCTTTGGGGGTCATGATGAAAAACATCATTACCTAGACAAGCATTGGAAAACTTTACCCCAGTGCTCTGTTTTCATACTAAAATAAATCTATAATAATTATATTGAGGAATTTTTGTATACTATGAGGTAAAGGTCCAATTTTAGACATTAGCATTTGAATATCCAGTTTATTTATTAAAAAGGCTATATGTTTTCCCATTATAATTTTTTCCTGTCCTTGTGGCAGATCTGTTGATTGTAAATATAAAGATTTCTTTCTGGCCTCTTGTGCATGAAAATTATGGGTGACTGTTCAGTTTTTGCTAAGTTGAAAACTGTTAGTTTTGAACAATACTTATTATCCTAGGGAAATATGTAAAATTGTCAGCACTAGGTTTACCCTGTTCAGAACAAGTGAAAAGGCACAGCCATATTACATCCTTTTCTCTTGAAAATGAAACAAGAAGAATAGAATAAATGTATTCATGGAAAGAACAGAAAGTTCCCCCACAAACTCTAGCTGGATTAACTGAATAGCAAGAATCTTGCCCTTTGGAAAGTGATCACTAAGCATCTTATTGCAGCAGGGTAAACCTTATTTCTGCTACTGTGCTGTGTTCATGGCTTGCTGTCCCATGAGCTGCTGGGCAATTTTCTTGCTTCTGCCTTCTAGCACCATTGTAGAAATAGTGAAAAAATAGACACAAGTCACAACTTTGCACACTATTCTCTAGAATCTGGGCATTAAACTGAGGTTATCAAGCTTCGTTGGAAAACACTTTTACCTACTGCACTATCTCAAAGGTATTGCACATTTTTAATTTGCATTTCTAGGACTGTTAGGGAGGTTGAATATTTTTTCCTTGTTTTTGTCGGTAATTTAGCTTCATCTTTTTCAGAACATTCTCTTCATTAAGATCTTTTTTCTCAGAGTCAGCTTGATCCTGAGGAGTTCTGACACAACCAGGATCACAGGAAGGACAGGCTCCAGTCAGATTTAACAAGGGCAGGTAGCACTAGAGTTAACCAGATGGCTGGGGGCAAGAATAAGTAAATAAACAACACAAACCAAGGTCACTTGCCATCATCAGAAACCAATTCTCCCACCATAGCAAGTCCTGGACACACCATTACACCGGAAATGCAAGATTTAGATATAAAACCACTTATCATGATGATGATACAGGACCTTAAGAAGGACATAAATAGCACCCTCAAAAAATACAGGAGAACACAGGTAAAGAGCTAGAAGCTCTT
>NC_045030.1:68538871-68539925 GCF_008632895.1 Mastomys coucha | reverse complement strand
TCTTAAATGAATGTAACCTGTTCTCTGTGGGCTGAGAATAAAGTCACTCACTCAAGTCAAATAGTTTGCCCCTAACAGGAAGTCTGTATCCAAAAACCATGCCTACAATTCATTCCTTGGTGCAGCAGAACTATCAACTCTCAGGTTAGCTACAATGGAGGTAAAATCCTTTGGTGATGTGAGGGTCATTGAAGTACAGCCTTATTACAATGAAATCCAATGTCTAAAAATTGTTTTTTTCTTTTTTATTAGATATTTTCTTTATTTACATTTCTAATGATATCCCATTTCCTGATTCCCCTTCTAAAAAAAAACCCTGTTCCCCTCTCCCCCTGCTCACCAACCCACCCTCTCCTTCTTCCTGGCCCTGGCTTTCCCCTACACCAGGTCATGACCAACTAAGTAATCCTCTGCTACCATAGGCAGCCATGAGTCCCACCATGTGTACTCTTTGATTGGTAGATTAGTCCCTGGGAGCTCTGAGGGTACTAGTTAGTAAGGAGCTGCAAATTGGTCAGTTCCTTGGGTCCTTTCTGTAGCTCCTTCATTAGGGACCCTGTGCTCAGTCCAATGGATGGCTGTGAGCCTCTACTTCTGTATTAGTCAGGCACTGGCAAAGCAGTATCAATATAGCAGTTCTGTGAATTAGAGGGAAGCATTGTGATATTTCAATCCTTCTTTCACTCTAGGACCCATCTCCCCAGTGCTGTTTCTAGTACTTACCAAAGTCAGTTTTTCAGGATTTCTAAATTTACTTTGTTGAACTTACCCTGGGATTATTAACTCTTATTCAGTAAACTGCAATGCCTGTTTTCTTTGACTATTTCTCTTTCAACACTGGAGGCAATTTGTCTGAATAACATTCTTTTTTTTTTTATTAGATATTTTCTTTATTTACATGTAAATTTCTTCTTTCCCAGTTTTCCCTTCAAAACACAAAGAAACAAACAAAAACAAGAACAAACCCCTGTTGCCTCCCCACTCCGCATGCCTGCCAACCCACCCTCTCCCACTTATTGGCCCTGGCATTCCCCTACACTGGGGCACAGAACCT
>NC_045030.1:68535766-68538519 GCF_008632895.1 Mastomys coucha | reverse complement strand
ATAGTTAATCTCTGCAACTCCTTCCGTGGGTATTTGGTTCCCGCTTTTAAGAAAGAATGAAATGTCCATTCTTATGGAATTCCAAGCCCAGGGGCAGTTCAGCACTGACTAGGATGTTGGAACACTGGTGGAGGCCAGGAAATAACGTTCAATCTAACTTAGCTATTTGTCAAATCATTCCTTGGGGGTACCTCTATACCTATAATAAAACAATACTGAAAGAAAGCATGCAAAACCCTCCGTCAACTATCACAAGGACAAATCTAGACCACATCCCTATTAGGGGACACCAAGGACTTCCAGAACTGCAGCCAAGCTTTTAGATTTGTCACACAGACTCCACTGGAGTGGGCTTGGCACTTGTTGAGCTGAAATTTATCTTGTCTTGAAAACAATTTCTTACAAGAAATCTCTGCAGTCCTTCCTGAGCAATGGATCTCCAAAGGTCCTGGATAATCTGACTCAAAATATGCACAGTTGTGTCTGAATCCCAGGCTGAATTCCAATAAATACAACTCAGAAGTGCTATGATAAAGGCTCAAGTCACAAAATTTAATATAGCAAAATTATACACATCTATTCCAGGAAATGGAATTAATAGAATAATCAATAGAATTGGGTTTAATATATTTTTAGTTAAAGTAAAATCTGTATTATACTGCATCTTATTTTTGTATACACTCTTCATTAAAACCTCTGGGAGGTGGTGAATTAAAATAGAAAATAGTTAAATGTAACATAAAAATAAATACAGAATGAAAATTATAAAATCAGGAATAGTTGCCTTATATGAATAAGGTAGAGATTTGTATTTCCAGTGCATAAGAAGAAAAAAAGATAAAAGTTTATACTTAGTCTATATATGAAATAACCTGGAGAGGATTACGTAGTCCTGCAGTGACTTGGTGTCTGGCGATTAGGCATACATGCAGCTACCCCTTCTCAGAGCAGAAAAGGGAGGAAGAAATATGAGAGGATCTGTATGATGGGATACTTGGAGGAGAGGGGGGCTAATATCTGGATGTAAAGTGAATAAATAAATAAATTTTAAAAATAAAAAATGAGAATATCCATGTGACTCATGATTATGTATGTGTGTTTGTGTTTGTGTGAGTGTGTGTATGTGTGTGTGTGGTGTGTTTGTATATGTGTTTATGTGAAGATCCTAAAATATCATTTGGGGAAGATGTAGCCTCAAAAAAGTGTGTGGCAAAAACTGGTTATCAACATATAGAATAATGAAGCTAGATCCCTATCTCCCACCATTTATAAAAACTCTTTCAAGTGAATCAAAAAGTTTTGTGTAAAATTGGAGTTAAGAAAATATTGGTGGAAAAATAACCTTTCATTTTATATGTACATAATTTACTGAAACAGAGTCTAGAACCAAAAGAAATAAGACCAATAATTCAGAATTAAAATCATATTAAATTAAAATTTTAATGGAAAGCTTACAAGGCCTCAACTATAGTCAAAGAACGACAAGTAACTCAGGAATGCTGAAAATGGAGGAAATAGTCCTCCTCAAGGAGGATCACATTGACTGGTTACCAAATACCAACTGGTCAGGTATGGAAATATGTCTAAATGTAACATTACACAGAGTAAATGGATTATATTTAGAAATATGTATGTGTAAACACATATGCTTGTAATAACAATTAATTAAAAAAAGAGTTTATGAATTCGAAAGAGAGCATGGGGTACATAGGAGGATTTAAACAGTAAAAAGAAAGGGAAAATTATATAATTATAACCTTAATTAAAAAACTCATATTAAAAAGCTTCTGTACGATAAAGAAAATAATTAATTGAAGAGTGTCAATAGAATGGGAGAAAAAAATCTGTGCTGTTTCTAACTGAGGATTCATATATTGGCTATATGAAGAACTCTAAAAGACACAGTAAAAGAAATAATCATTGAAAAAAAGATCTTAATGAAGAGAAAGTTCTGAAAAGATGAAGCTAAATAAAATATGGAGCAGAGACTCAAGGAATGCCACTCACACTTTGCATGATGGCGGTATTTGAGGCATAAACTTCAAGGAAAGTCAGTCTCCTGCTTCCACATTGTTGCCTGGCATCCCAAACTCAGAGGTAGCCCAGATACTTGTGTGCTAGGGGCTTACCAAGATATCATTTCTTTACAGCTAGAAAAAGAAAATTCGGACATTGCTCTCTGACCTTCACCAATGTTCCAACGTCCTAGTTAAACCCTGGCTTTTAATGATAAGCCCTTCTAATTAATTGCCTCCAGCATTGTGGGTAGGGCATTAAACCCTGGCTTGGAATGTTAAGCCATTCTAACTAATTGCCTCCAGCATTGTGTGTAGGGCATTAAAGCTTACAGAATGTGAGACAGCATAGAGCATTGAGCAGCAGGCAGTCTGCATTCAGCATTTGGACTCGCTCGCACTCAGACTAAAACTAGAACTTAGGTAGACTAGCAGGCCCCCGGGCCCTGAGCACTTGGGCCATAGGGGTTCAGCACCAGTCAAGATTCAAGAGATTGAACATTCGAGATTCGAGCATTCAACATTGAAGATTCAGCATTGAAGACTCAAGATTCTATTCTATTCATAGAGAACTCAAGCTTCTATTCTCCTGGCTGGTGCACCTGCAGCCTCCCGTGACTCTGGCCAGGACCATGCAGCCCAAACATACTCGGAGCCCAGGGGTTTTGCGCCAGTCCAGAGGAGATGGCTGATGTTTTAGACCTAGTGTGTTTTAGGTGGCCTCAGATGTACCTCGAC
>NC_045030.1:68533759-68534951 GCF_008632895.1 Mastomys coucha | reverse complement strand
TTTTTTTTCTTTCTTGGAGGGGAAACTGGAAAAGGAGATATTATATGACATGTAAATAAAGAAAATAATAAACAAAACAAATAAATAAAAGTGAAAAATACCTGCTACTTCAAAGACTTGGCTTTAAAATGCTCTAAGAAAACATCTAGTGACTTGGTATAAATATTAAAATGTATAAAAAGTGAAGATCAGCATCATTTGGAATTTAACCATGCAAAGTAGACTTTCCTGAACAAATTACAAAAAGAACATGACTATTCAAAACTGAAAGAAAATTATTTGGCATTAAAAAGTGTTCTAAAAGACGCTCATTGAAAATTGTGATATAGCCATCCAGAATACCTGAAAATATGTAAATCACAATGTAAAATGTAGTTTTATATAAATGATTGAATCAAATCATTAAAGTGTTTTATTAAAATGTATCAACTGTTAAATGTTTGTAGAGAACTTAAATTTTAAGATAGTAAGAAAATAAATTATCTTGGCTTCTAAAAAGGTAGAAAAAATATGGTATAATAATTCTTGAATCTGAAGTTTAGTTATGTAGAACTATAAATTAGCTTACCATCAAGTACTTTAGGCTTAATCAGAAAAAAAATATTCTTTTCCATAGGTTTTTCAACAAAATAAAAAATATATAAAGAAATTCCATAATGTTTTATGCTTTATAGAAGAGTGATGTACATAAATGTACATCTAGATTCACATTTTTATTTTGTAAATTAAACTATATTTGCATTTTGGCAGTATTTGAAATCTCTGAGTAAATCTCTGAGATTAATTTCTGTTCTAGAAATATGTGTCAATAGGCATTTTAACTCAAAGAAAGTACCTTAATTTGTTGTTTATTGAACATTAAGACTGTTTCCCATGATACAACCTCATCTTCCATATATCATCAACTCAAAATATCAAGATATTTTCAGGGGTTAGTTTTCCTGACTTCCAATGGTTTACTGTGCATAATCATACATACTGATTTGTACTACTACTTCTTATTAAATTTATAATTTTTAAAATCCTTTTGAATTGTTTGTTTTGTTTGTTTTGTTTATTTGAAACAAATATTACTAAGTAGCCCAAGCAGGCCTTGAACTATCAAAGCTCCTGCCTCCTGGATTCATTTATTTTCCTTCCTTCCTTCCTTCCTTCCTTCCTTCCTTCCTTCCTTCCTTCCTTCCTTCCTTCT
>NC_045030.1:68533228-68533425 GCF_008632895.1 Mastomys coucha | reverse complement strand
TAAGCCATCCAAACTAATTGCCTCCAGCATTGTGGGTAGGGCATTAAAGCTTACAGAAAGAGAGACAACATAGAGCATTGAGCATTCTAGATACAGCAGTCTGCATTCAGCATTTGGACTCGCTTGCACTCCGATTAGAACCAACTTTGGCGGACTAGGATTTAAGCTTCATGCAGTCTGTAGCCCCCCCCCCCCCC
>NC_045030.1:68529704-68533200 GCF_008632895.1 Mastomys coucha | reverse complement strand
CCCGGGGGGGGGGGGTGCAGCATCAGTCGAGATTCAAGAGATTGCGCATTCAAGATTCGAGCATTCAACATTGAAGATTCGAGATTCGAGCCTCTACCCTTCTGCCAGGCCCATGTGGCCCGAGCCTGCTTGAAGCCCGGGGGTGCTACACCAGTCCAGAGGAGATGGCTGCTATTTTAGACCTAATGTGTTTTAGATGGCCTCAGATGTACCTTGACTACTGAGCTGCCAAATTTTTCATTTTTCTCTTTTACAAAGATTGTAAAAGCCTCATGTCATGTTTAAAGAAATACACTCAGACCTTACACCACTTGTGTCTAGTCTGTTTGTCAAAGCTGAATCCGGTGCACATCTGGCCAGAACCCATTGTCCTGCAGAACAAGGGACCCCGTAAGAAACCCCAGTCTGTGGCAGTTAAAGAATGTTATAGCAGTATCTTGAGGTAGCAATGGAGAAGTATGCTTGCTCCACATCACTGCCAGCATGTGCTCTCCCTTGAGTTTTTGATCTTAGCCATTCTGATGGGTGTAAAATGGAATCTCAGGGTTATTTTGATTTCTATTTTTTAGTGTCTTTCAGTCATTAGAGGTTCTCTGTTGAACTCTGTACCTGATTTCTAATAGGATTATTTATTTTCTTGGTGTGTAATTTCTTGAACTTTTTATATATTTTGGATATTAGTTAGATATAGGGATAGTGAAGATCTTTTCCCCTTTTGAAGGCTGCCATTTGTCCTGTTGATAGTTCCTTACCTTTGCAAAAGGCTTTTAGTTTTCATGAGGTTCCATTTATTAATTGTTGATCTTAGTGCCTGAGCTCTTGGTGTTCTGTTGAGGAATTTGTCCTCTGTACCAATGTGTTCAAGGAAGTTTTCCACTTTCTTTTCTATTAGATTTAGTGTGTTGGGTTTTTGATCAACTTGGACTTGATTTTTGGGTAGGGTGGTAAATATGGGTCTATTTTAACATGTAGACATTCAGTATTTAATTCAATTCCATTGATCAACATGTTATTTTTTTATGCCCAAATCATGTGGTTTTTATTACTTTAACTTTGTAGTACAGCTTGAAATCAGGAATACTTCCAGAAGTTATGTTACTGTACAGGATACTTTAGTTGTCCTGAGTTTATTTTTGTTTTTTCCATATGAGTTGGTAAGGAATTATGTTAGAATTTTGAGGGGAATTGCATTGAATCTGTAGATTACTTTTGCTAAAATGGTCATTTTACTTTATTAATCCTACATATACACAGGCATAGGAGATCTTCCAATTTTCTGATATCTTCCTTAATTCTTTCTTCTGAGACTTGAAGTTATTGTCCTACTGGTCTTTACTTGCCTGGTGAAAGTTACATCATGATATTTTATACTATTTTAGGCTATTAGACAAATCAATATTTCCCTAATTTCTTTCTCAGTCTATCCATTGTTTTTAGTTGATTTTCATCGAGTCACTTTGATGAAGGTGTTTATCAATTGTAGGAGTTCTCTGGGTAGAATTTTTGGGGTTACATGTATACTATAATTTCATCTTTGAATAGTTATACTTTGATTTCTTACTTCTTGTATCCTTCTAATCTCTTTTAGTTGTCTTATTGTTCTAGCTAGAACTTCAATAACTATGTTGAATACACACATAGAGAATGAGCAGGTTTGTCTTGACCCTGGTGTTAGTGGAATTGTTTTATTTTCTCTTCATTCAATTTGATATTGGCTATTGGCTTTAGTTCCTGTATTATGTTTAAGTATGGACCTTGTAATGAATCCTACATTATCATGTTAGATGAGGTTTTTGATGTGTTCTTGGGTTTGGTTTGCAAGTATTTTATTGAGTACTTTTGTATCAATATTCATAAGAGAAATTTGTCTGAAATTCTTTTTCTTTGTTAGGTATTTATGTAGTTTAATATCAGGGTAACTGTGGACTCATAGAATGATTTGGGCATTGTTACTTCTATTTCTGTTTTGTGGAATAGTTTCAGTAGTATTGGAATTAAGTCTTCTTTGAATGTCTCATGGAATTTTGAATTAAAACCGTCTATTACTGGGCTTTTTTTAGTAGAGAGACCTTTAATGTGTTCTTCTATTTCCTTAGGGGTTATAAGGTTATTTAAATAGTTTACCTTATCTTGATTTAACTTTGGTATGTGCTATCTATATGGAAAATAATCAATTTCATTTAGTTTTTCCAATTTTGCAGAGTACAGAATTTTGAAGAAAGACTCAAGTATTCTTTGGGTTTTCTCAGTGTCTGCTGTTATGCCCTCCTTTTTATTTCTGATTTTGTTGATTTGGATACTGTCTCTGTGCCTTTTAGTTAAGTTGGCTTAGGGTTTGCCTATCTTGTTGATTTTCTTAACAAACCTGGTTTGGGTTTTGTTGATTCTTTGAAATGCTTTCTTTGTTTCCTTTTTATTGATTTGAGCCCTGAGTTTATTTCCTGCTGTCTTGTTCTCTTTGGTGTATTTGCTTATTTTTATTCTAGAACTTTCAGATGGCTTTGAAGTTGCTAGTATGAGATTATTCTAATTTCTTTATGAAGGCACCTAATACTAAGGATATTCCTCTTAGCACTGCTTATTGTTTCTCATAGTTTGGGTATGTCATGCCGACATTTTAGTTGAATTTCAGAAAATCTTTAATTTCTTTATTTCTTCCTTGACTCCATGGTTGATCATTCAGTAAATAATTTTTTTCAGTTTCAATGAACACTTTCTCTTGTCTCTTGTTGAATTTGAGCTTTAACTATGGTGATCTGATAAGATACACAGGGTTATTTCAATTGTGTTGTATCTGTTGTGGCTTGCTTTGTGACTACCTTTATGGATAATTTTGAAAAAGGTTCTATGAGGTGCTGAGAAGAAGGTATATATTTTTGTGTTTTAGGGGGTGAAATGTTTTTATAAGTATCTGTTAGGTCCTTTAGAATCATAGCTTTTGTTTCATTATTTCTCTTTTTAGTTTTTATCTTGACTATTTCTATTACTATTATATTACTAAATATTTATTATTATATTTATAACATCTATTATATTACTAAATATTTAACTATTTAGTTTCTATCATTGGTGAGAGCATAGTATTGAAGTTTTCCACAACTAATTTGTTGCTTTTGATTTTTAAGCTTTAGTAATGCTTCCTTTATGAATGTGTGTGCCCTTGCATTTTGGGCATAGATGTTCAGAATTTGGACATCATCTTGGTGGATTTATTTTTTGTTTGATGAACATGAAGTGTCCTTCTCTTTCTCTTTTGGATTAAATTTGGTTGAAAGTCTATTGTATTCATTACTAGAATGGTTAATTCAACTTTTTCTTTTTTGGTGTCCATTTGCTTAGAAAATTGTTTTCTATCACTATACTCAGAGATAATATCTATCCTTTATACAGAGGTGTGTTTCTTATATGCAGGTTCATATATGCAGAATGAAGGTTCATATTTTCACATCTATTCTGTTAGCCTCCATCTTTTTATTAGGGAATTGAGTCCATTGAT
>NC_045030.1:68516739-68529694 GCF_008632895.1 Mastomys coucha | reverse complement strand
GTGTGTATTTATTTTCCTTCCTTTGGTTTGCTGGCATGAGTTTATTTACTTCCTGTATTTTTTAAGATGTGGTTAGCCTTCTTGGGTTGGAGTTTTCCTTCTAATATCTTCTGTAGGGATGAATTTATGGATAAATATTATTTATATTTGGCTTTTTCATAGAATATCTTTTTTCTCCATCTATGATGATTGAAATTTTGCTGGATATAGTAGTAGTATCTGTGATCTCTTAGAGTTTGCAAGATATCTTCCCAGGCCCTTCTGGTTTTAGAATCTCTGCTGAGAAGTCAGGTGTAATTTTGATATTTTTACCTTTATATGTTACTTGGCATTTTTCCCTTTCAGCTCGGAATATTCTTTTTTTTTCCTGAACATTTAGTGTTTTGGTTATTATGTGATAGGAAGGTTTTCTTTTCTGGTCTAATATATCTGTTTTTCTGTAAGCTTCTTGTATGCATATAGAGATATCTTCACTTATGTTGTAAAAAGTTCTATGATTTTGTTGTAAATATTTTCTTTACCTTGTAGCTGAGAATCTTCTTTTTTATTCCTATTATTTTGGATTTAGTCTTATTGAAATTTTAATATCATTTTTCTTGTGAAGTAAACATACATATTTATACATAGGGTAAGTGTCTTTTTAATTTGTTCTGGGAAGAAGATGTACTACATGCTAAAGATTCAGCAATGAGTATAATTAAATACTTGCTTTCAAAAGGTCATTACATAAGAATGAAATGGAGATATAAACAATTATAGTGTATTATATTCAGTAGTATAAAAGTGGTACACACTGATACCTTGAGAAACAGGAATGCAAACTGAGCCTTGCTAGATGAGCTTTCCTTTATTTCTTCTTTCATTCAGAAAATATGTATACATCATATATACTAAAAATGTATCAAGCATTATTCATTTTCAGATATATTTTAAGTCAAATTCCTGGTCTTCTGTAGCTTGCATTTTATTAAGAAAGGCAACCAGATTATTACTAAAAATAAATAGAACATTTGATCCATATTGATGAATGAAGACCTACCTAGTACTAGTGGAGATTATATTTGACTGTAACTGAGAGATAAGAGTTAAATGAGAGTTGATTGGGTTAAATTTGGTCATTTGTGAGTGTGGCCACTTTAATCCTATTCCTCCATCACTATTTTACTTTAACTTCTTCTTATGTTCTTATCCCATCTCACTTCTAACCTCATATTCTCATTTTATTGTTATAAGTAACCCTCTGATTCCAATGAGTGTTCCCCAATTTTACAGATGTTGAGTCATCCACTGGAACATTCAGTAAACATATATTTGAATAAAACTGATTCATAATCTCCAAACCATAATCAACTACCAATATTTCATTGAGGATAGGATTTTCTGATTATCTGATCCATACATGCTGGGATTTTGACTGGATTGACCTTGCACAGGTCTTCTGTCTACAGTCATAGGTGCTGTCATTTCAAAAGTATAAGAGCTATGTGATGGGCAGATGTCACACAGAATTCCTAATCATCTGCTGGATTTTACCTTCTTTCCATTCTTTATTCTTCATTGTTTATTAAGCCTGGGTAAAAGGAGGTTGATATAGATGACTTGGCTACAGCTTAACTCTCATAGCTATTAATATTTGACATTAACACTTCTTGATGATCTAGAAAGCAATGTCAACAACTGAACAATAAATATAGAGTTTGAATAGAGTTTTGATAATTGTGGATATACAGAACAGCCTAAAATATCATATGTGGTGTTTACAGACAGTGTTTATATATAAATATATATCATTATATATTCAATATATAATTTCTGCTATGATTCTCTACCTGTATTTAAAAGTGCAGATGCATGGCATAGAACCAATCAAGAATAAAAGACTGATGGAAAATATTATAATGTATGGAGGTAAAAAGGTTATGTGAGAGAATAATATTGATAAATCATGGGAACAATGCATGATATAATGAGAAAAGAGTCTACCATAGGGATAACACTATCTAGGAGGGAAATATCAGGGAACAATAGCCTAGGAGAAAGTGAATAAATAGGCAGTCATTAGGCTGGATTTGTAAGAGCTCTGTAGAACAGAATGATTTACTTGTATTTGCTTCATCCCATAGATTTACTCTAGAATGTTTCTACCTGAGGCCTTAGAAGTTAATGACTGTTGGCATGCTGTAGAAAAGGTAAAGTATCAGAGATGAAGTTACTAAAAAGCTTGGTAATTCTATTGTAAATCCATTCAAAAATAAATTCTTCAATGATTATGAGTGGAATTGCATACAAAGAATTCTAATCTTTATTCTAAAACTCTCCGTGATGATCAGGATCATCTGACAGAACTGAAAAAAATATTAGACTATGTTTAGACCTGTTAAAATAAGAAATGTCAGGGTGATTAATTTGTCCCCCTCCTCCATACTTTGTTCCTTAGAGAATAAATGGTATCTAGGCAAAGATACAGAGAGTGTGAAGAAATAATTGTCATTTAAAATATATTCTATTATTATTAAGGTATTATGACTATGTAGACTTGATTTCCTTACTTAGATTCACAGTGGTTTTAAAGCAGAGAACAAATAAGTTCTCAGGTCACAATTTTACTCCATTCCCAATTTTAGTAACTATCCCACATAATTCCAAGGAAAATTCACCGAAATTCTACCTATCTAAGTAATTTTGCTTGACTCTTGCATTGTTTTAGGTTATTTCATATTCTACCTTGTTAAAAGTAGATTTTATGAAAAGCTTATGTTTAAACTAAAGGATCGAATGGCTTATACACAATTTTCAAATTCAGCAAATAAGATTTAAAAATCTCCTTCTGTTAGAAATTTTGAGTTGAGGTGTAAAGCCTTAACAGCTTATTCTTACCTTTTACCTCATTTCCTCATTCTTTATATACTTCAAATTATGCAGTATTCTTGATGTACTATTTATAAAAATATCCATAATTCTACAGCATGCATCTGTATCTATAGCTCTATCTATCTATCTATCTATCTATCTATCTATCTATCTATCTATCTATCATCAGCACACAGTGCATAATAAAATAATAAAATAATATTTTACATACTCTTATCATTTATTTTCTACTCTTACGCTAAACTTTTGGGATATATAAAGCTTTGGTAATATACAGAACTATTGGTTTCTCATTATTATCTAGAGAGTATTCCAGAGACCAGGTAGAACATGATATATACTATCTTTAGCTTGCTGTAGTAATGCATTGCTGTTGTTGGCGTTATGTTCTGACCTATATCTAAACTCTTTTACATGTGTCTTTTCATCTTTACCTTCTACAGGCACAAGAATTATATTTTAATCTCTGCAAAAGTAGGCTAGGCATTGTCATATGACTTTTCTTTATCAAAGTATTGTTTTCAGGTATGAAACAAGAGGAGGTTTGAAAAGTTTTCTTGTGTTCTGACCCTGCATTCTTAACATTCTGTGATATTTTTAAAGGAAAAGATGATTAGCCCCCTTGTCCTTGAGAATTGACAGCATGTAGTTTACCTGAACTAATTTTGGGGCTGAAATTAAGACCAGCTACAACCGGCTGAAATCATTAGAATCATGAGTATATGAAAAATGAAAAATTATAACAGTAAAGCAACTAAATTTTGAACTGACTTATTATGCAGACTTTATGTATGGCTAATAAACTTTGTTATTGTCTAATGTTATGGTATTGAAAGCAATGTTACTACAAATAACATGTGAGCTTGCTTTAGTATTTGTTCAGTATATGTTACATTTAGGACTCAATTCTCTGACTTATATAATATATATATCAACTTTACTAATCATATTACAATTTTTAAAAAATTTATTAATTAATTTCTGTAAAATGGTTCTAAGAAATGAACCATGGGGCTGGAAAGGTGTCTCAGGAGTTAGAGCACTTGCTGCCTTTCTAGATAACTTATTTCCTTAGTGAAAATATAATTTTGTTTTATAAAAAGAAATAGTTCTTTTATAAATATAATTTTTGTTTTGATATATTATGATTTATTCTGATATATTCTGATCATAGTTTTGCACCCCAACTCCTCTCACATTTTCCCCATCTTCTTGTTCACCAAACTTCAAGCCTTTCTCTTTGTCTTTAAAAAACTAACAAATAAGCAAACAAACAACAACAACAAATAAAGAAACCAAAATTAAAAAATAAAATTTCTTCATATCATCCATCCAGATTGTAGGCACAGATACTAAAGAAGTTTGAAGTCGAGCTAGGGAGTAAAGGAAGAAAATTTCATCAAAGTTGTACCACTCCTTTTCTAGGGTTTTGTTCAAAGATAGCTTTCAATATGATGCATATATTTTGGTTGTATAGCATTAATATTCAATAATAATATAGAAATATTTGAATTATAATTATACTATTTAGACTTTTTAGTTATCTTTTTTAGTGGCATGTCACTCATTATGTTATTCTCGAGTTTAGGGTTTCTCCCATTTCATTATTTCTGATATGTTTAGTCTTTATAATAAATATAAAGTACATGTATGTTTCATGTGCCATTCTGACAAAGGGGTAAGATATATATATATATATATATATATATATATATATTCATTCATATACATATATATATATGAATGAATAATTTATGTGAGGTTATTTAGAAGAAAAAGCTGAGTGTTATGTGAGTTTGGACTCCAGGGGGCAGTAGAGAATAACAAATAATACCTCCCTAGTTGCAGTTTATATTTAATATAATTACCAAAGCCAGAAAGAAATAGTGGATTTTACGAATCCAAGTAGTATTTCACTGTGTTCAATATGTCCTTTTGAGATTTCTCTTCCAGATGGGAGCCAGTTTGTCCATTTGGATCTTCATTTTGAAGCTACTAATCACTTCCCTGCTACATGTCAATGTTTGCAACTGTAAGACTTGTAAGATTTTAACACAGACAAGGCAGTTTCACTGGTGTGGGGTGATTGGTAAGGTTTTCATTAATAATAAAATTGGGTCTCTATGTATACAAATATATGTACAAATAAGCATGTTGGCTCACACATACAGGTATCACATATTTAGCCACTATATATATATACATGTATGTATATATATATATGTATATATATATGCTTATACACTGATGACATACTAAAATAGTGTTAACAAAAAATACTTGAGAGTTAGTTCATAAGGACAAACACTGTGATCTGACATTTGTATACTAAATCTCATTTACTATGATATAGATGGAATATAACAAAAATTTTATTAAAAGGAAATTGAATCTCAGTTATTTAGTCAATGACCTACAAGAGATAGATAATGCAGATTTGGATGCATAGTTTTGTTATGACTGTATTTATCCTATAGCACCACATATTTTGTATAGGAAATAATAAATACTAGTTGGAAGAACATCTGATTACCTCATAACTCCTTTCTTTCCACAACAGTTCTATTTCCCAGCAACCATTTCTTTTATGTATTTACGGAGGACACTTTTAATAATTTAGCATTCAGGCTTTACCTGTGAAAATTTGCATTATCAGACTAACAAATTTTATATGTCTCTCTTTGTCAACTCCTAAAGCAATCATGGCAGCAATAGCATACATTTCTTTACTAGAAACATTGGTCTGGTTGCACAAGTCAGGATTAGTTGAGTCATCACATTAGAATGAGATATAAAAAGCATTTTTGTCTAAATACCCAAGAAATTAATATTTGGCTATTACTCTTCTGTGATCAGTTAATTATCAGTACTGCCTTTATCTATTTTACAGAGTACCGAGGACATCTGAAAGAAAAAAAAAATTCTAACCTTTTCTTAGTTAAAAAAGAAAAACAGGATAAAAATACATGATTCACCTTCTTTTGCCTTCACCTCACTGAACATTACATTCATACTCATTACATTCAAAATTATGTTAGCACAATTAATTAAAATAATTAATTCAATTGAAGACTCAATAGGTAGCGACTTATGTCTCATGGTACATGAGAGCACATGGTTAACCCATAAGGTAACCAATGCTAATGAACATTCTGAAAGAATTGACAGCTTAGTATGAGAGATTGTTAGGCTTGATATAAAATGTATTTACTTTGGCCATCACAATTATATCAGAATAAATATTATGACATCATTTGAAATAAGGCATTATTTATATCACCTTGAAAATTCAAGACTTAAATCTGCATTGATATTGTCAGTTAACATTAATATTAGTCAGATATATCTAAGGAGGAAATTTTACAAGGGATTTATAAATATATACAGGGTTTGAAAATAAGACCGTATTCTTATAATTTCTACTCAACAGAAAGTGCTGAATACACTGAGAAAAATATATCATTCCTCATTTATTACATACTTAATTCATCGTCCATATACTGATTGAATATCCTTTAGGGTCCCATACTTTGAGATCATGTTGTATATTCTAGAATGATTCTTTTCTTCTTCTTCTTCTTCTTCTTCTTCTTCTTCTTCTTCTTCTTCTTATTATTATTATTATTATTATTATTATTATTATTATTATTTTATTTATTTACATTCCAGTGGTTGCTCCCTGCTCTTGGTAGGTCCCCTCTCCCATAGTTCCTCAACCCATTGCTCCCCCTTTCCTCCTAGAGGGTGCACCCCACCAGCCCTCTCCCTTTTCTGGGGCCTCAAGTCTTTCAAGGATCGAGCACATATCCCACTGAGGCCTGACTAGACAGTTCTCTGCTATATTTGTGCCAGGGGCCTCAGACCAGCCATTTTATGCTCCTTGTTGGTGGCTCAGTCTCTGGGAGCTCTCTGGGTTCTGGATTAGCTGAGACTGCTGGTCTTCCTATGAGGTTGCCATACTCTTCTGCTTCTTTCCCGTAGTTCAACCATAGGGGTCCAAGACTTCTGTCCAATGGTTGGGTATAAATATCTGCATCTGTCTCCATGAGCTACTTGTTGTGCCTCTCAGAGGACAGCCATGCCAGGCTCTTGTCTGTAAGTACATCAGAGTATCAGTAATAGTGTTAGGCCATGGTGACCTATGATGAGATAGACCACAAATTGGGCAGTTTATTGGGCCAACTTTCATTTAGTCTCTTTTCCACTTTTGTCCCATCAGTTCTTTTAGACAGGAACACTTCTGGATCAGAAACCTTGACTGGATTGGTAATTTTGTCACTATGCTTGAGCCCCTGTCTATCTCCTGGAGGTAGTCTCTTTGAATTCCCTCTCCCCAATGTTGGGAAGTTTGGCTAAGGTCACCTCCATTGAGTCTTGAGAGTCTCTCACCTCCAAGGTCTCTTATACTTTCTAGAGGGTCCCCACACCTCCCAACCACCCCCATGTTGCTTATATCCATTCGTTCTTTTGACCCTCTGGGCTTCTTTCCTGCCCTTCCATATCTGATCCTGTTCTCCCCCCTCACACCCAGGTCTCTCCCTCTTTCTGCCTCCCTTGACTATTCCACCCTCCTAATTAGAATTGAAGCATCCTTACTTGGGCCTTTCTGATTGTTACACTTCTTAAGTCTGTGACTTGTATCTTGGGTATACTGCAATTTATGGCTAGTATCCACTTATTAGTGAGTACATACCATGAATGTCCTTTTGGGTCTGAGTTATCTCACTAAGGATGATATTTTCTACTTCCATCCATTTGCCTACAAAATTTATGATGCCCTGATTTTAATAGCTGAATAGTATTACATTGAGCAAATGAACCATATTTTCTGTATCCATTATTCTGTTGAGGGACTGTAATTGTTGTTATCCAAAAAGGACTTTAGTATATTTTTATTATTTGAAACTGCTTAAAGTTTAAACATTAAAAATATTTTATTTTATAATATTATGACAGTGTGCATGCATGTGATTTCACACATGCTGTGCACAGCATAAGTGTTTAGGTCAGAGAGGAATTTTGTGTAGTCAACTCTCTCCTTTCACCTTCTTGTTGGTTTCTAATATTGAAATAAGATTATCTAGCTTACAAGACAAGATGTATTACCTACCTCACAAGCCTAATTTCATATTTTCTCTACCTCATATCCTTTGAAAATTTCATGCAAGTTTACAATCATTTTCATGCATGTATATATGTATTTTGATTATATCTACCCCTCACTTCCCTTTTCAACTCACTCCAGGATATATCTTATCACATCTCCATCATGAAATAATGTCCCTCTTTTAAATTATTAATTAATTAGATTAGTTCATTGCATCTAGTTAGTGTTGTTCATATGTGAATGGGTGTAATACCATCCACTGATACACATAGAACTTATCAGTCCCCACACACCCACAAAACAGATTTTCAAGAGCCATTCTCCCTTCCTCTCTCTCTCTCTCTCCCTCTCCCTCTCTCTTTCTTTCTATTTCTTAAAAATATTTCATTTCCCTCAGTTTAGATGTACAAGATAACTTGGATGTGCCTTACCTAGGAAATGGCTTATTTTCTCTGTACACAGTCTGCAAATTTATGCATTTCTAAATATTCTTTTTATTGATTGTGATCTCTCTGTGCTGAGGGAGTGGGATTGGTGAAGAAGTGTTGGAATGATTCTAACACTTTAATTTTTGTGAATATCATAATATCTACATTGGAATCTGATGTATTCAGAACTAGTGAAATTATTTTTGGCACCTGCTGAGCAAACAAAAGACCCAGATATATGCAGCTGCAATTTCTTACCACTTAGTCAACCAGGTAAGCTATCTATATACCATTTTTTCCATTTTGTAAGTATAACAAATAAGAATGAGTATCATTATTAAAGTTTCTCATCTCCATGTACGCCATTGTATCCTAACCAAGTTTTCTTCCTCTGTGAGAGAGCTTAGGAGTCTCAGTTAATCTATTTCTTTCCCGAAAACTGTATCTATTTAAATGATTTTTGATATACAAATATTTTTATGTTTGATATTTATATTAAAAATAAACAAGTTTCTGTTTGTATTTGGATTTGAAATCACTAACAGAATATTTTGGTGCATTAAGCCACTTTACATCAAAGTCTTAAAAATTATAGAAGCTAGAAATTGAAATTGTGCACTGAAAGTCGCATGCAAACAACACAGTGGCAGACAATGTCCTGATGGGGAAGTAAGGGACTGTGTTAAAATAAGTTAGAGTATTTAATTGAAGATATTTGACTTAACCTTGAAGCAATGGGAAACCCAAATCTTGTCATCCACAAAACTGTTGGAGAAAGAACCATAGCTGATTCCATGCATCTCTTCTGGACACCAGTAACCATTTTTTCTCTGTTTTATTTAGTCTTTTATACTACTGATTCATTTTTTGTATTAAATATATATCATCTGTTGATTAAATCACAGACTAAAGCAATAATGTATTCCTTGCAATTATTAGACTCAAAAATAGAAAGTCAAAATTGAAAGTCCTTGCAAGTAATTTAAACCAATCTTCCAACTCTGTTGACAAAATCTTTGAACCAGCAAGAGTTTATTTTACATGTCTCGATGATCTTATGGACATTGGGTCTTCTATTTTAACAAGCTCTAGTATTTAAGATTAAATGAACAATAAGTATTTTGAGTGTAATGAACAGTGACGTCATTTAACTTGTTCATTCTTTATGTCATTATGAAATCTCTTCCAGTTTTCCTGATCATCAAGCCTTGATTAAAATGTCTTTAAATATCAGTATAAGCAGAATCAAATTTTGTGGATCTATTGATACAACAGGGATGCCAAAATAAAAAGTGAATGATAAACAGGAATAATTTTAAGGACTCCAAAAGGTATTACCTACTGAAGAATAAGCTTTATCAAGTTCTCTGTCAAGGGCACTCTGAATTCCAGTGTAAATAAATTAGGGAAACAAACTGAAAATGTAGAGAAGAGACAAAAAGAAGCTTCTCAGCAAGTACAGTGCCATCAGCACTAGATTGTGTGCTACTTCAATACTCAGACACTTATTGCATTTGTAGTGTATGTTATAAATTAAGAAAGTCTACTCTTGGACTGAATGGCAAAAGAAAATTTGAATTTTAATTTTTCTGATTCATAAAAAGGTACACATTTTTACCATATCCTTAAAATAGGGTAGTTGGTATCCTAATATTCTGATGATCACAATGAAAAAGGAAAATGAGATCAGATATAATTATCTAAAACACAAAGCTATTATTCATAATGGAAGACGGGTGTAGTAAAATAAATGTAATCCAAGCTGATGTTCTCATTTAATATAGAAACCTTCAAGATAGAATAACAGTTTTCACCAATGATATGATTCTGAGAAATATATACATGAAATAGCAACTTTCCCATGCACCATCACCCCTTTTTCTCATTCTATTCCTTAGAAACACCTTGGATTCTGCATATTTCAGTAATTTAAATTTAGCATTATTCCTGTAAAAATCAAAAGCCACTATTGCACCATTAAGCATATCTTGCCAGGCCAAATTTCATTGTAGCTCAGAGGGTTCCCAGTTGGCTAAGATAATTAATGACTTATCTCCATCAGAAGCTTGTATAGCAACTTCATGCTGTATGGAAACTATCTAGTTCTCATCAGTTTTAGCTCTTGCTTGATTTATTCTTTTTCTTTTTCTTTTTTTTAATAAAGAATGCAATATCATGAAGTTCTACTGGGTAAACGAGAAATGGCAATAGCCTGTATTGCTTGGGGAGTTATCTGTATAATTCCTCTCCTTGGGGGCTAAGAAAACATCTCAGAAGATGGGACAGAAATTATGTAAGAACTAGAGGTTCGAAAAGCATGCTGGAAAACAGTATTTTTTTGGAGGGAGGGTGGATATGATCCAGATAATACACTCATAGGTTTACTTAGATAAGAGCTGTGCAAGATTGGATCTGTCAACATATCATCATGGAAGGCAAGAGGCAACAATGTCATAAACCCACCACCACCATAGAATGTTGATAGATGATAGTATCTAGTGAGAAGGTATTACTTCCTCCAATAGTAGTGCCATTGAAAATGTTGCCCATGTGCCAATAATGAATCTACCACATATATTTATGCAAGTAATCTTACTCAAACTAAGCTCAGTGGGATGCACACACATACGTCTACTCACACACACACACACACACACACACACACACACACATACACACATTCATATATAAACACACACACTCATATACACACATTCAAACCATAAAAGTGAGGGAGATTTGTGATGAAAAATGAAATGATTCATGCAAGACAGTGATGTTCATTTCTGTAATCAGAGCACACAGGAGGCAGAGGCAGGTGGATCTCTTTAAGTTCCAGGTCAGCCTTGACTACAAAGTAAGTTCCAAGACTTTTAGAGTTATTACACAGAGGAACTCTTTTAGTAAAGAAAATTCAAACTAAAACAAACAAAAACCCACCACCATCACTACCACCACCACCAACACTACCACCACCAACAACAACAAAATATAGAAAGGTTTCAAAAAGAGAAATAGGATGATGATCCAGAGTAAAAAAGAATAAAAATGTCTAAATTTTATATATGCATGTATAAAAATGTTAGAATGATTTAAAATTTTAAAAAATAAAAGAGAAGAAAGAGAACCCCAAACCTCTTCCATATCTGCTGCTCCAGTGCAGCCCTGAAATCTTACTATACCTATTTGATGTCATGAAATTAGTGGATAATGGATAAGCGTTTGAGAGTGTTTACTAAACTTCTTAAACTATAAGACATAGAAATTAGTATCCTCTATTAGCCCAGATGTTTTTAAATGTATATGTCACACTGCGATTGTCTGTACCAAAACAGTCAAAAGAGATTTTTCAGAAAAGTGTTTGGAAGAATACAGGAAAGTCAATTGTGTCTTAGCTTCACGACCTTTGGAAAACAGTTAAAAGAAATTTGATATTAAAGACCAAAGATATAGGAATATGTAGCTGCCCTAAGATAGTCTTCCCAATAGAAGAGTTCAGGATAAAAATGAGTAATATCTTAAGGGAGAAATTAGGTAGTATATATAAATACCACCCACAACAAAGGTATTTCAGCCACCACTCACAACCACAGTAGGTAATGACAAAAAGAGATCCATGCTTATCACCTTTTACTTCCTTCCCTAACATCCAAATTACCAATGTAAGTAATAGAAGACTGTTTGATTTAGGTTTCCTTAAAAGAGTATGGCATCTTTCAACAAAGGTTGGGAAGTATTAGGTTTCATGAAGCTACATAGGCTTCCTTATTATAAGTTTTTCAGAAAGTTGCCTTCAATATATTTTGTTTTTTGTTTTTTGTTTTGTTTTGTTTTGTTTTTTTAAGACAGGGTTTCTCTGTGTAGCTCTGGCTGTCCTGGAACTCACTCTGTAGACCAGGCTGGCCTGGAACTCAGAGATCCGCCTGCCTCTGCCTCCCAAGTGCTGGGATTAAAGGCGTGTGCCACCACCGCCTGGCTCCTTCAATATATTTTGTAAGTTTTAGCAATCAGAGTTCTATATATAATAGTTCCTGTAGAACACTTATTAACAACCCTCAAAAGACTATTCACAGAACAAATTGAAGAAAAAGTACCTTACTCATTTTTAATATGAATGTATTGATATTGTACTCAGACAGGCAGATATATTCACATAATCTGATTCTATTCTTTTTTAATTAGATATTTTCTTCATTTACATTTCAAATGTTCTCCCCTTTTCTGGTTTCCTCTCTGAAAAAGAAATTATTCCTTCTTCCCGCCTCCTGCTCACCAATCCACCATCTCTTACTTCCTGGCCCTGGCATTCCCTTCACTGGGTCATAGAACCTTCACAGAGACCAAGGGCCTCTCCTCCCGTTGATGACTGATTAGGCCATCCTCTGCTACATATGCAGCTGGAGCCATGAGTACCACCATGTGTAGTCTTTGTTTGGTGGTTTAGTCCCTGGGAGCTCTGGGGGTACAGGTTAGTTCATATTGTTGTTCCTTCTATGAGGTTGCAAACCCCTTCTGCTCCTTGGGTCCTTTCTCTTGCTCCTTCATCCTG
>NC_045030.1:68502282-68515951 GCF_008632895.1 Mastomys coucha | reverse complement strand
TGTAAGGCAAAAGACACTTTCAATAGGACAAAACGGCAACCAACAAATTGGGAAAAGATCTTTACCAATCCTACATCCAACGAGAGATAATATCCATCATACAGAAAGAACCCATGAAGCTAGACTCCAGAGATTCAAATAACTTTATTAAAAAATGGGGTACAGAGTTAAACAAAGAATTGTCAACTGAAGAATAATACTGAATGGCTAAGAAGCACCTAAAGAAATGTTCAACATCCTTAGTCATCAGAAAAATGCAAATCAAAAACAACCCTGAGATTCCACCTCACACCATTCAGATTGGGTAGGATAAAAAACTCAGGTGACAGCAGATGCTGGAGAGGTTGTAGAGAAAGAGGAACACTCCTTCATTGCTGGTGTCGCAAACTGGTACAACTCCTCTGGAATTCAGTTTGGCTGTTCCTCAGAATATTGGACATAGTACTACCAGCAGACCCAGAAATACCACTCCTGGGCACATTGCCAGAAGATGCTCCAACATGTAATAAGGACACATGCTCCACTATGCTCATAGCAGCATTATTTATAATAGCCAGAAGTTGGAAAGAACCCAGATGTCCGCCAACAGAGGAATGAATACAGAAAATGTGATACATTTACACAATGGAGTACTACTCAGATATCAAAACCAATGAATTTATGAAATTCTTAAGAAAATGGATGGATATGATGATTCTGTTCTTTATTAAAAATGCAAAATACCTTGTCACATTTTGCTTACTAGTATTTAGGGCCTCTGAATTATTGGAAATAATTTTGTTTTCATTTCACATTCTTCTCACACATATTATGTGAGCTTGGTGAAGGTAATTTAGGATTTTTTCTTGATAATTCTGTTAAATACTACTTGCAAATTCTTGTATGTATATTTTTGTTGTGGTTGTTGTTGAGATTTAACTTTTTCTCCTCTTTCAGGCACATCTCTCCTTAGGTTTCAATAATCTTCATGACACTAACCAACACTTTTTCTTTTTATATCTCAAGCTTGTAAAAATTGTTAGTTTAATCCAGACAATGTATAATCCTTTGAATTCAAAGCTTAGATACTTTATATAGGAAGAAATATATGTTTTCTATCATCCCATTCAAAAAACAATATGCCAGATATCCTAAAGCTGGTGTTACAGTTGTCAGCCACCATGTAGGTGCTAGGAATTGAAACAATGCTCTCTGCAGGAACAAGTGCTGTTAAACTCTCAGCCAGCTCCACATCCCACTTCATATTTCTTTAGATTAGATCAAGTTCTATCACACATAATGAATATTTATCTTTATTTGCAATTTATTTTTAATTGATCACAGGTCTGGAGATATAGTTTAGTTGGTAAAATGCAATAGAAACCTAACAACCTGAATTTTAATTCTCTGAACCCATAAAAACTGCTTCTTGAGGCTTACTTGTCCTTGCAATCATAGTGCCAGCAACATAGAGAAAGGAGGGCAGCAGCATAGCTAAGTCAGTGAATTCCAAGTTTACTGACAGAACCTGTCTCAAACAAATAAAAATGTCTGAAACAAATAAAGTGGAGAGTGACTGAACATACCCACCTATGTTGATTTTTTTTATATTTTGATATTTATGATATTTTTTTCTATATTGTTTCTGGCTTTTTAATATTGTTTAGTGTTAATATGCATTTTCCCCAAAGAGCACAAAATTGTACTGAACAGTGTAATTAATGAAATGGAGAAAGTTCATTCAATAATTCAAGATTTATTAATAGTACTTTATCTGGAATGGTGTCATTCAATATAACCTTGATTATATTTTTTCTTTTTAGTTGAACAGTAAAATAGAATGCAAGCTTATTATTCCATCTTTAAACCTTTTGGTGAAATATAACCATTTAGTTAATGAGAATGTAGCAGTTCATTAGATTAAAATTAGGTTTTATGGCTTAAGTCCTTTTACTGTTATATTATAGAATTAATAGAACTGAACTAATAAATGAGTATTTTTGATAGTTCCACTGATCACTGATTTCAGTTAAAAAGCACAGAGACTTACACCCATGATCACAGTGTCCATGCACTCATAGAGTTCCAATACAGTTAATAGCAAAAGAAAGGGTTGTTGGCACCAATTGTGGCATACTCTAGTGCCTGATTTTTCAGCAAGTGATGTGTATTATTCTCGGTTTCTATCACAAAGTACCTGAGATGAGTACATTGGTAATGAATAAGAATTTTCTTGTTACTCTACTGGAGACAAAGAATGCCAAAATTAAGACAGCAGCAACATTAATGGCAATAATTCTTTTGGTAGAATGTATTTTATTACTGTCTTGCAGGAGGATAAGTGACAGTATGTTATCTTTTATAAGGGCATTGTGTTAGTTAGAGTTTCTATTGCTGTGAAGAGACATAATGACCATGATAACTCTTAGAAAGAATTAAATTTAATTGGGACAGGCTTATAGTTCAGATGTTTCATTTATTATCATCATGGCAGGAAGCATGGTACCAAGCAGGCAGATTTGGTGCTGGAGGAGGAACTGAGAGATCTATAATTTGATCTAGATAGAACAGAAATAAATGTCAAACTAAGTCTAGCATGAGCATCTGAGCCCTCAAAGCCACACCCATGATGCACTTCCTCCAACAAGTCCACACCTACATGAACAAGGCTACACCCCAATAGTAAGAAGGCTACACTCCTAAGTGCCATTCCTTATATGGCTATGTGGACCTTTTTCTTTCAAATCACCATCAGCACTGGGAACAGTATCACAAGGAATCACAAAGGCATAATTTAATATGACATAGGTACATAAGCCAACAAGAAGACATGGACTTACATGTAAAATATTTTGTGGCTATCATTAATATAAACTAATAATGGTAGTATAAACAAATATATTCTTACTAAGAAACTTAGAGTTAGGCAAGAGCAGTAGTGTCAGTGAATTAAGTCTCAATGGCTTTTGTCCTCCCCTTTTTGTAGTAATATGACTGTTGTTGGTTCAGAGTTCATATCAGTAACTTTAGCCTTTTAAAATACCAAAGCTTTTTTAGAGGTATTAAAGGAGAGGTATAGTTCATATTTCTAGGAATATGTTACATAGATATTTTTAGTTCTTAAGCCTGCAAAAGTAGGTATAGTTTTTTAGTAACTGCCATTATGGAGAGTTATTACTGTGGAATTGATAAATTATATGAACATTCAAAATCTTTCCCCACATGGAACCTTTCTATTTCTCAAAATCATCACTCCATGGACAAATTTTCAGCTTCTCTGAAGATATGTTAATGTCCTGTTAGCTGCTCACATGTGTGAGATTTTGATTTTTAAGTTAGAATGTAAAAAGAACATATCCACATGAATGCCATCTTGCTGATGGGGGTTAAGGTATTTGTACTTAGTTACTTTTCTTCTTAAGCAACAAGAATCACATATATTGCTTACAACTAAGACATGAAGCTGATAAGATTGAGTAAAAATTGGATATTATATGGGCAGATAATATTCAAGACAGGTTTTTTTCAGATTTAATGTATGATGTGTATTTTCTCTAAAGAAAGCATGATCTTTTGGCTTTATAAACCAAAATTAGAGACTAGAATCAATGAAGTCAATCAGAATGTGCTTTTAATAATCCAAGTATGACTTAAACTATTTTTAGCAGATATAAAAGTAAAATTAAGTATAAATAATAAATAAATGTTAAAATAAAAGAGGAATCTTGAGAATGAGAGATGTTCATAGTTCAAAGTAGTTGACAGGAGTACTATGTAGGGAAGATAAAATAGCTCATCATATATATATATATATATATATATATATATAGAGAGAGAGAGAGAGAGAGAGAGAGAGAGAAAGAGAGAGAGAGAGAGAGAGAGAGAGAAAGAGAGTGACTCCTAATTCACTGATACTACTGTCATATATATATATATATATATAATGTGACTTTTTAAAATATTAAGTGTGTTAGCTAGTTTTATGTTAACTAGACACAAATTGGAGTCATTTGGAAAGGGAGACTCTCAATTAATAAAATATCCCCGCTAGTTTGGTCTGTGGAAAAGACCATAGTACATTTTAAAACTGATACTGAATGTGGCAGGTCACAACTCATTCTAACCAGTGCTACCTCTGGGTTGGTAGTAATGGGTATTATAAGAAAATAAGCTGAGCAAGCTATGGAGAGCAATCCACTAAGCAACCTTCTTCGCCTCTATGACCTGTATTCCAGTGTCTACCTTGAGTTCCTGCCCTGACTTTCATGGATAATAGAATTATACACTGTAAGGTAAAATAAACCCTTTCTTTCCTGAGTTCCTTTTCATTATGGTGTTTTATTACAACACTAGAAACTCTAACTAAAACAGTAAGTTAAATGTCAAGAGAGGAAACATTTTCTTATATAGCAAGCATAAAATGAAAAGAAGATAATAAATAATATACTGAAGGTTCTTGTATTAGGGGAGCTGAAATTTTATTTAGAAGAAGAAATAAAGATATGTTGGATAAAGGAATTTTAAAAATGGACAAAAATAGGGACTTCTTGTTATTATACACCTGTTAGTAGGCTTATGAAAAAGTGAGGACATAGGTATCCTTTGAATTGAGAGCTTCCATCAGTATTTCAAAGCACTTGATGAGAAGTATTGAAAGAAAATAATGACTTCAGTAAATATGGTAGTTGTTGTGGTGATTTAGACATGCATTGAGATGGTCAAGATAACTGGTTACACAGGAAAAGGAAATTCAAAGAAAGATAGCAATGGGAGACAGAAGAGGGAATTGATGAACATTTGTCATGTTCATTCTTTCCTTCATTATCCATCTCACAATTTTAAGTCATTCAGAATCCACTCCCATAAACACATTAACTCTCAAGTCTTGTCAAAACACTCAGTGACCTTTATTGGAACTTTTCCTCAACCTGTTTCTTTATTCATGTTTACTTCATTTGTCATTCTTTCTCTATTTCATCCAGAATATATCTTCTTTCCAATTTGCTATTATCTAATTTTAGAGAAAGCCTTGTCTGCATTCACTTCACACACTTTAGTATTTATGTCAATGCTAGCATTTATTATAGCATAAAACAATCATTTTATGTTCTGATTTCTTCATTATACCAAGCTAATTGAGGGCACAGGCATTGTCTCATTTGTCTTTGTTTTTCAAAGGCCCTCAACAATATCAGTTTACAGTGGATCATAATAAATGCTAATGAATAAGCAGTCAATTAATGATTCAAAGCTTGACTTTTCATGGCATGGAGAAAAGCTACCTTCCTCATTATGCTTATTTCTTTTATGAAATGTAGCTTCATGTGCATCAGTCTTTACCCGCTTAATATAAAATGAAGTCAAGGTATATAGAATTTAAATGTACATCTGTGTCAACAGCTGGCAGTGCAGCTGCTTTGGCATCTGGATTTTGCACTACTTTTCCATAAGGGGAAATTTTTTTCAGATGCTATTTACTATATACAATTTATAAATCTCTAACTTAAAACACAAAGGAAGAAAACTCCACTTGTGAGTAGAAAATTGAGGCTAAATAGATGGCTCAATCATTAATAGCCATCTAGAGGATCCAAGGTTAGTTCCCAGCACCCACATGGTGCCTCATAACTATCTGTAACTCCAATTTTCAGGGGACCTGACACCATAATTTGGACTGAATGGGCACTAGCATGCATTTGGTGTACACATTCATATGGAAACACACATGCACATATAAAATAAATATATCCTTTAAGAAAGGAGAAAACTAAAGCATAATTTAAGGTGTTTTGAGTATAGTAATCTTTAAATGGCATGCTTTTAATGTGATCATATTTTTTAAACAGGGAGAATACAGCCACTACAAAACTATACAAGTTCCTTGTGACTCATTAGCAGACAAACAATATGATTACAACATTACAAAGAACCTGGTTAGATATTTCTCAAAGGACTCATAAAAATGATAATGAAGGGATTAAAGGGTATGGATATTGGCATTTTTTATCATGTAGGACTATAAAAACTACTATGTAAAATTATATCATACTGGTTAAGAAGCTGAGTATCAACATGAAGATTGAGCTGCACATCTTCTACATAAGGCCAGGGGCCTTAGGTTCAGCCCCTGTATGCTCTTTGATTGCTGATTCACTTTCTGAGAGCCTCCAAGGGTCCAGGCTAATTTACTCTGTTGGTCTTCCAGTGGAGTTCCTAACCCCTCCAGGGATCTTGATCTTTCCTCCAAATTTTCCATACAACTCCCCAAGCTCCATCCGATGTTTACCTGTGGATCTTTGCATCTGTTTCAGTTAGCTGCTGGGTAGAGCCTCTCCAAGAACAGTTATGGTTGCTCCTGTGTGCAAGCATAACAAAGTATTATTAGTAGTGCTTGTGAACGGTGCTTTCCCTTGGGATATATTTCAAATTGGGCCTGTTATTGTCTAATCATTTTCTCAGTCTCTGTTTCATCTTTGGAACTGCAGTTCAGTTCTTGTAGACAGGACAAACTTTGGGTTGAAAGTTTTGTAGGTGGATTGGTGTCCTTATCTCTCCAGTGGGGTTCTTTCCTGGCTATAGGGGTTAGCCACTTCAGGTTCCATATCCCCAATGCTAGGAGTCTCAGCTAAGTCACCTTCATGGACTCCTGGGAGCCTCTCCCATCCCATGTCTCTAGCATATCCTAGAGATGCCCTCACCTCCACCCTCACCAGTTGCTGATTTCCATTCATTCTCCAGGTGCTCTGGCCCTTTCTCATGTTTTTACCACTTCCGAACCTGAACCCCCCAGTTCTTTTCTACATCCCCTCTCCCACTCAGTTCCCTCTCTCCATCTGCCTCCTATGACTATTTTATTCCCCCTTCTAAATGAGATTCAAGTATCCTAACTTCGGGTTTCTTTCTTGTTGAGCTTCTTTGGGTCTATGCAACTCAAGTATTCATAGGAGGTCTTCCACCACTGGAACAGAGGTTGTCCCTAAAGTTTTCCCTGTCTGTGAGTCCCATTTCCCTAACTTAGTTTCCTTGTCTGGCCTCTGTTGGAAGGATGCATCTAGCCTTGCAGAGACTTGATGTACCAGGATCAGGTGGCATCCAGGGTCACTGACCTTCTCAGAGGAGAAAGGGAGGGTTTTTGCAGAGGAAACGTGTGTGTGGGAGGATCAGAAGAAAAGGGACAGCAATCAGGATGTGAAGTGAATAAATAAATTAATTAATAGAAGAAAAAGAAGCTGAGTATGAAAAGAAAAAGGAGCAGTAATATGGCTGAAGAGGAAATATGTCCTTTTTACATCAGTATTAAGTATATATCTTGAGGCAGCTCTAAAAATATTAATATTGAAATGCTAACTAAAAATAGAAGTAATTGTCTTTGCTACTCTTCTATTCCTATGAGGAATCATTGCGACCAAGGTACTTCATAAAATAAGACATTTAACTGGGTACTTGCTTACAGTTTCAGAGGGTCATAATGAAGGAAATAATGGATCTCAGGCAGACAGACATAGTGTTAGAGCAGTAGCTAGCTGAGAGTTTACATCAGATTTATAAGACAGAGGTAGAGAGAGTCAGACTGGGCCTGGCTTTTTTTTTTTAACCTTAGAGCTCACTCAGAGTGGCACACCTCTTCCAAAAAGGCCATGCACAATCCAAAAGAACCACACCACTTAACTGCTTAATCTTCAAACAGTGCAACCTTCTGGGGACCAAGCATTCAAACATGGGACCCTAACGGAAACCAAAATTAAATAAATAAATAAATAAATAAATAAATACTAAAAAAATAAGATAGGAGAAATTCACAGCTAATCAAAACTACTCTAACTTGATGCTCATGCTCATGAGAGGGATTCCAAGACCAGCCCTGCTTGTATAGGAAGAAACTAGAAACTGAATGACCCAGAGACCTAAGATAGAACCAAATAAAACTGGACAGAAAAAAGTCAATGAATGAACTTATTCCTAATGATATTCTGCTAGACTCATTGACTGTTGCCTAGCTCAATTGCCATCAGAGAGTCTTCCTCTAGCAGCTGATAGGAACATACACAAAGACCCACATCCTAACATTAGGTGGAAATCAGTGAATCCTGCAGCAGAAGGAAAGGAAAGAGTGTAGGAACCAGAAATATTCAAGGGCACCAGGAGAAAATGACTCACAGAATCAACTAAGCAGTACTCATAGCCATTCAGTAAGGCTATAGCTGCAGTCATAAAGTCCACATGGGTCTGTGTTAGGCTCTCTGCTTATATATTGTGGTTGTTTAGCTTGGGGTTTTTGTGGGACTCCTAATAGTAGGAGTTGGAGTGGGAGTCTATCTGATACTTTCAGACACACTTGGGTCCCTTTTCTCCCCCTGGGTTGCCTCATTCGACCTATATATGAGGGTTTCTGCCTAGTCTCATTGTGTCTTGTTATGCTGAGTTTGGTTGATATCCCTGGAATGACTGCTCTTTTTTTGAAGGGAAACAGAGGAGGAGAGGATCTATGGGAAAGAAGAAGTTTGTGAAGGTGTCTGAGCTAAGTGGAGGGAAGGTAGTCTATAGTTGATATATATATATGCATATATATATATATACACACATATGTATATATGTGTGTATATATATATGTACCTACATACATATGTGTGTATACATATGTATACATATATGTATATATATACATTTACATATATGTACATGTTCCAGTATTTTTAGTTCAGATATATTCAGTTTTTTACTGAAAAATGTTTTCATACAATGTATTCTGATCATACTTTTCCCCTTTTCTAACTATATCCAGATTTTCTATACCTTCCTACCCACTCAACTCTGTGTCTTTCCCCCTCTCTTTAAAACATAAGCAAAAAGCCCAATACATTCAATCACAAGCATACAATATTCCCCAAAATACAAAATTTGAAAACATAATATACAAAAGACCAGGTGTAAAGTACAAACCAAACAAAGCTACACAGAGACAAAATGTCTATTAAGGTATCATTAAGTTTTGTTTTTATTTTATTTTATTTTTATTTTATTTTATTTGTGTGTGTGTGTGTGTGTGTGTGTGTGTGTGTGTGTGTGTCATCTACTCCTGGCATGGGGACTACTTTGAAGTACAGTTAATATATCCAGTGCCACTCCATTGTAGATGATTAATTTTTCCTTTGCAAGTGGGTGCCAATTATGGATTGATTCTTTCTTAAAGATAGTATCCTGCAACCACTTGCATCTCTCCATACTGGGCCCCTGTCTGTTCTGAACCTGACAGAACCTGATGCTGTAGTTCCTGTGAGTTTATACGTGTATCAGTCCTATTGTATCTACAAGACCCTTTCCTTAAATTCATCCATATCCTCTGGCATTGGTTTCTGAAACCTGAGAGGACAGCTTGATGAAACTATCCTATATAGGATTGAGTGCTCCAATATCTCTCCGACTCTCTGCATATAATCAGATTTGGGTCTCTATCATTTTCTATATACTAAATAAAGATGCTTTTCTAGAATAATCTCTGAGGTTTTTGTTTGACTTCCAAAATATTTCATTTTCAGTTTTATTCCAGTTTGGGTTTTCTTTAGTGATTCTTTTGTTGTTGTTGTTAAATTTGACTTTTACATGTTGAATTGTTTTCATTACTTCATTCAACCTTTTCCTTTCATGTTGAGGTCTTAAATAACAGGTTTATTTATATCTCCTTTAAGGTCTTTGATTATTCATAATTGCTATTTTGAAGTCTTTCTCTTGTGTTTTGCTTATATTGCTGTTTTCATGACCTACTATAATAGAGTTATTGGGTTCAGATACATGCATATTATCTTGACTACACAATTTTGAGTGTAGGTCTAGGCATCTGAAGTTATAATGACTGTGTTTTTCTAGATGTTGGTATTATTTCTTGTCATTTTTTGGTTTGCTTATTTTTACCTTCTTTGTATCCTAGGCAAGTGTGATAGCTATTACATAGGGTGCTCCTATAGGATGTTGATGGCAGAAAGGAATAGAGATGGGCTAGGAAGAAAAGCTGAGCTAAGAGTATTAGGTTTTACCCAGAGTCAGAGTCCTCAAGGAGTGGTGATATGAGGGACTTCAGCAAGTAGGCTACAATAGAACAAAGAATAAGTATTGAGAGGTAGGAATGAAGGCACTTAAGTGGACTATATGCCAAGGTATTTGGTCTCCAGTCAATGGAACTAGGATATGTGTCCAGGCTTCTGCAAGCAGGCTGCTAAAAGACAAAATGAAGCTGGATAAAGCTTAATGAAAGATTAGTGGGACAGTGAAAACTGCCTACCAGGGTTCCACCTCATTTTTATTCCTTCTAGAAGGTATATCTGGGTATTGCCAGTGCACAGAAATTAATGGAGATGGGAAAGAAGGGACGTTTTTGATGGTAGAGAAGGAAGAGCTAACTAAGCTGGTTTTGTACCAAGAGGCAGAGTTTTTCCAGATATATGCTTAGAGTAATAGAAATTGGGGTCAGTAAAAGATATTGCTATTGGAATTCTTGGTGGAATGCTCTGAACTCAACAGCTCCAATAAATGAGCCTTGAGTATCTGGCTCTAATGCACTAAATAAAGAAGTAAGTAATAATGAAAAGCAAGAAAGGAAATTCATGTAATTTAGCCACATTGGAAAGAGAAATGAGTATAAATGGCAGGGACCACTAAGTCCATTTTGGAATCTTCACATGAGGTTTAAACACAGGGCTTGATGTATGCATCACCTAACAGTCATGGTGAAGTTATGCTCCAGTCCATCATGGAATCATCTCTTATATCCAATCTCTCTTATAATATACTCTCTTAAGCTTCCAAACCTGTGAAATACCTTTGTGGGAGGTAAGTTTCACTTCTGTCTAGGAGCAGAGCTTTAGTGTTTCCTGTCCTATAGCATAAGGCTTCTGGAGAACTTTTATTTCCCAGGGGTCTTTTCTTCCAGCAGTTTGAGAGCAAAGACAAGAGACAGAAGTATATCTCGTTTCAATGTCCCTTGCAATGGCAGTGTGGTTAAAATTTATGCACTTCCATTTGTGCTTTAGTGTTGTTCATAATAATTACAATGTATAATATCTAAAAGTCTATTAACCCACTAATAAAGAAAATTGCCTATTTACAAAGTAGAATATTATTTATCCCTAAACATAATGAAATACTTATAGTAATAACAGTATCTATGAACCATAGAATATTATACAAAGTGAAATAAGTCAGATACAGAAAGTCCAATATGATATGAAACAATGTTCAAGGACACTAAAACTTTATACACATAGAAGCAGATGAAATGGAGAGGTCTTGAATAAATAGAGGACCTAAAATCCAAGGTTCCACTGTACAGCATAGTACCAATTGTTATGAAAACTATATTATATAGTTAATATTTTGTTGTCTAGCTTTTATTATAAAAATATGATAAGTAAATACTGTGATGTCATGTGTGTTGTATATAGTGTCCAAATGATTTAAGTACATATATACCTATCTGCAAACTCATCAAATTAACCCTATACAATACTTCCATACCAATATTACCATATTTAACTGGTTAAAGTCTTTGGCAAAAGAAATGCGTTAGGCAGTGTTGAAGGGAATAAAAGTAGAGAGGTGTAAATGTATCCTGGATTAAAATCAGGAACAGAAAATGACTTCAATTAGAAAATATACTGAACTATGAAAAATACAGATTTAATATAATTGTTCTTGAATGAACTAAGAAATGTGTAGTCTTAAGTTGTGTACAATAGAAAATCCTGGATAAAGTCTATGAGTGAGGTCTTTACTATGTAAAATTTCTGTGAATATTAAACTATTCTACAACAATATTGATTTAAAAATAATGCAGGTACTTTATGACAATGTAAATGTCATTAAATGAATGAAATGTAGATTTGTGATTACTAAAAAGGCAAATTCTGTTTTACATACTTAGTAAAATGAAACTAATGTGGAGACAGCTATATCTGATCAGGGAACGTAAGAAAGGTTACTATTATTACATTTAAGAAAAGTTTGTTTACTATGAGAAAAAATATATAGGATAGCACATAAAAGTCATATGTGCAGGCTTCTTTAGAATGTTGGTTGTAAGTTCCCTGAGGCCTGGTGATTTGTGGCAGTTTTTTACATTTCCACTCTAATCTGATCCTGCTTTCACCCATGTTTAAGAAACAAACATTATATAGAGGTTGGAGAGATGCCTCAGTTGTTAAGTGCACCTACTGATCTTTCAGAAGACATAAGTTCAGTTCCCAGCACCCTCATTGAGCAGATGATAACTTCTCATAATTCCATCTCCAGAAGATCTGATACTTTCTTCTGCCCCCCTGCTCACATGTTTAAAAAAATATATTTCCACATACACATAAATAACAACAAAATTCTTGAATCACAATAGAAAGACAACCTGCTGTATATTTTCCAAGGGGTAATAAAGATAGATCCATAGATAAGCCAACTCTGAGAAGCACTGCTTTATAGCTTCTGAAGTTAATTAATTTCTAAAGAGACTTTTTCTTATGTTGAAGATAAAAGTAGTTTATTGTTTAATTTGTACCATGAATACTGAAAAGAATCTTATAGCCCAAGACAGCAATGCTGAATGCCACAGGAGGCATTGTAACACAGAAGAAATGCCATAGAACTTTATTAAATGTATCATATACTACACATGGCTTCAATGGGACATCTAGAAAAATGACTGGTCATGTATTATAGACTAAAATGATCTCTGCAATATCAAGGGAAATACTCAACTCTTCTGCTCTGTCTCCATAGATGTCATAGACTACAGAAACTGGTGGTCACCAAGGAATTCTGAGAAAGAGGGTAAAAAGACAGGCAGGGTAGATGGATTAGGGCAATATACTTGGAACTTTACAAAACAAGCAAGAAAATACATAAAATAAAGCAAATAATTATGTTTCCTAATTCACTGTGAAAATAGAAGCAATTAGAAGAGACTCACAGAGACTTCCTGAGTTCCATCTCTTCAGAACTTCTTTGTTTACATCTTTTCCCATATGTACTGTCCTATTGTAATTAAGGGTGAACTGTGCTCCTATGTGAAGGTCAATCTGTCTACACTTTGTGTTTGACTCCTAATCTTCTGAATTATTAATATAAGGATATTGCTCCAGTATAAATTCCTGTATAATATTTAACTTTAGAAAACCAGAAAATTCAACCTGAGTGTGGCAGCCCAGATCCAAGAAGACAAATATGTTCTATATTAACATACTAGTAGATATTAGCTGTTAAATAAATGATAATCAAGCTATAACCCACATACTGAGAGAGGTTAGATAAAGAGGAAGATTCCAGGGATGATGCACAGATCTCCCTGGGAAGGGTAGATAGAATAAATTTTGTTGGTTGCCTGGGGATGGGTGGGGGTAAGAGCAAGAATGATCATGTAGGAGGATTGAGAAAGACAGAGTAAGAAGAGACATTGGGACCCTGTACTCAGTCCAGTGGATGGCTGTGAGCTTCTACTTCTGTATAAGTAGGGTACTGTCAGAGCCTCTCAGGAGACAGCTATATCAGGCTCCTGTCAGCCAGCACTTGCTGGCATCCACAATAGTGTCTAGATTTGATGATTGAATATGGGAAGGATTCCCAGGTGGAGCATTCTCTGAATCGTCCTTCCTTTAGTCTCTGCTCCATAGTTAGCCTCTACAACTCCTTCCATGGGTATTTTGTTCCCCCT
>NC_045030.1:68496861-68501925 GCF_008632895.1 Mastomys coucha | reverse complement strand
TTTTGTTTTTTTATTTTACTTTATTTCCTTTTCTTTGGAGGAGAACTTGGGAAAAGAGTTATTGTATGACATGTAAATAAAGAAAACATCTAATAAAAAAAGAAGAGACAGCAGGTACTGAAGGGCATTAGGGGGCTATATGAAAACATAGTACAGTGAAATCTTCCAGAAATCTATGAGGGTGACCCTAGTGAGGACTCATAGTAATAGAGGATATGGAATCTGAAATGTACTTCTTTTCTGGGTAGACAGGCTTCCATTATTGAGAGTGGATTTCATTTGGTTGAGTTGTTGGTCAAAGGGACCCTTTGGAGAAATCTAAACAACCCATACTGGTTCAAGGTCAAAGGATCACTCCCTGACAATTGATAATAGGGCCCTATTGCTGAGAACAACATCCACATAGCTCTTGAAATGCAAAGAGGTCAGGGTGGTAGAGGCATAGAATCTTTATCCCTATGTTTTAGTCTCTTTGTTGTAAGAATGTATTCTGTAGGCTACAGAAAGCGAAACCTGGACACTAAGTCAGCAAGAAAAACCTCTATCCATCATCTTCAAGCTCTGTGGTAATGATGGTACAGAACTCATGGGAGTAGCCAAACTATGTATGATTTAACTTGATGTCTAAGCCATGTGAGGAACCACATGTCCCACACTGCCTGGATGGTTAGTAATTGCAAATTGGATATCACAGAGTCCTAGGGTAGTAACAAACATGACTGGTAAGAAAAAAAAAGAAATTATTCCTAATGATACTCTGGTATACTCATAGATTGGCACCTTGTTCGTTATCCGAGAGACTTCTTCTGACAGCAG
The DNA here is from genome assembly GCF_008632895.1 of Mastomys coucha. Taxonomy (NCBI): domain Eukaryota; kingdom Metazoa; phylum Chordata; class Mammalia; order Rodentia; family Muridae; genus Mastomys; species Mastomys coucha. The sequence goes on along the minus strand of NC_045030.1, from coordinate 68,501,109 downwards.
ATGGGAGTGAGTATAGATACTCCTAGAGAGACATTATGAGAAAAGGTAATCTAAATTGAAGGTCTATAAGGTCCTGCACTGTGGAGATTGGGATATTTTGGAACCTCTTCAAAAAGGGAGAGGAAAGATTGTAGGAGTCAAAGAGGATGGAGGACACCAAGAGAACATGGTCCACTGAATCTACTAAGCAGGGCCTACATGAGGTCACAGAGATTGCAATGATAATCACAGGACCTTCCTGGGTCTGCACCAGGGTGTCTGTGTACATATTGTGACTTTTATCTTGGTGTTGTAAGACTCCTAACAACAGGAAGCAGTATGTATCAAACTCTATTGCTTGCTCTTGGCACTCCTATTTCCCTATTGGTTTGCATTGTCCAGCCTATATTTGAGGGTGTTTACATTGTTTTATTATATCTTGGTTTTGCAGGTTTGGCTATTATCCCTTGGACTGAAGAAGAAACAGAAGGGGAGTGGATCTGGGAGAAAGGAGAGGTGGAAGGTGCTTGAAGGAATGGAATGAAGGGAAGCTGTGGTTAGGGTATATTGTATGAGAATTTTTTTTAATTAAAAAAAGAAAAAGACAAAAGAAAGCAGCACTGCTGATATTTCTCCCATCTTCTATAAAGAAAATCTAACTGAACAACAGTTACCAAAACACAAAGTGCCTCACATGGCCATTATACTGTCTTTTCTCCTTCTCCATCTATTACTGTAATTCTCAGTGTTGTTTCCATAAACAACATAAACACTGTTGTGTATAATATTCTTTCATATAATATATTTTCAATGACTCTTCTAGCATCCTCTCTAGGATCCATATTTTTGTCTCTGCTATTCTATGAGATAAACTCTTGGCCACAGCCACTTATATGATGGATTTAACAGTATTTGACACAGGTGAATACTAGACTCAGGCATTGATTTAATGTTGCCATTATCTATATTCACTATAATAATTTTTTAAATTCATAGTTAATTTCAAGTCTGTTAAATGGTTCTCAGATATAATACTGACAGTCTGAAGCTATCCCCAGACCCTACGTCCATATATCTCACTATCTCATATATTCTAGACAATTTCCACTTAGTTCTGGAACTTGACCAACTAAATTGCTGGTATCTATCAAAAATCTCCATAATTTCACATTTAACAATTTACATCAAATATATTACTCTTGCTTCTTACTCCAAAATCTTGGGCGTGTCTTTATTACTGTCTATTCTCACAAATCCAATGCTTCACTGTAATCATTTTGGCTTATTTTGACCACTCTAAGCTATAGTTTTGACCACTCTTGTAGAGTTTTCAAAAATGTAAAATTTATCAATTTTTTATGGTTATGTTTGTTTTTTAAATCCATATTTTACCATCCAGTAATCTATATGGTCCTTCATCTCTCTCTGTTCTTTTCATTCTACCCTCCCTGTACTACAAAATCCTATGCTTCAGCTTTACTGGTGGTACACTTGCAATCATCTTAAACCAACGATTGCCTCTAGAAACCATTTACTTTGCATAATTTCTCTTCTTCAAATATTATCTTGCTTCAGGATAGTCATTCTCTGAGTCCTCAAATATATTAATAGTAGTTGTCAGAGTTCCCAAGCTTTACTGTCTGTGAGATAAAATTCAGGACCTCAAGACTTATACTAAAGATGGTACAAAAATGACATATAAGCATGAAACTTCTTCCATGGGTATTTTGTTTCCCCTTTTAAGAAGGATGAAGTATCCACAATTTGATCTTTCTTCTTGAGTTTCTTGTGGTTTGTGGATTATATTTTGGGTATTCCAGGCTTCTGGGCAAACAGAGAATGCATACCATGTGTGTTCTTTTGTGATTGGGTTACCTCACTCAGGATGATATTCTTCAGATCCATCCATTTCCCTAAGAATTTCATAAATTCATTGTTTTTAATAGCTGAGTAGTACTCCATTGTGTAGATGTACCACATTTTCTGTATCCATTCCTCTGTTGAAGGACATCTGGGTTGTTTCATATTTCTGGCTATTATAAATAAGGCTGCTATGAACATAGTGGAGCATGTGTCCTTATTACATGTTGGAGCATCTTCTGGGTGGATGCCCAGGAATAGTATAGCTAGATCCTCTTGTAGTACTATGTCAAATTTTCTAAGGAACTACCAAACTGACTTCCAGAGTGGTTGCACCAGCTTGCAATTCCACCAGCAATGGAGGACTATTCCTCTTTCTACACAACCTTTCCAGTATCTGCTGTCACCTGAGTTTTTTATCCTAGCCATTCTGACTGGACTAGTGTAAGGTAGAATCTCAGGGTTGTTTTGATTTGCATTTCCCTGATGACTAAAGATGTTGAACATTTCTTTAGGTAGTTCTCAGCCATTCTGTATTCCTCAGTTGAGAATTCTATATTTAGCTCTGTACCCCATTTTTAACAGGGTTATTTGGTTCTCTAGAGTCGAACATATTGAGTTCTTTTTACATATTGGATATTAGCTCTCTATCAGATATAGGATTGGTAAAGATCTTTTCCCAATTCGTTGGTTGCTGTTTTGTCCTATTGACAGTGTCCTTTGCCTTACAGAAGCTTTGAAATTTTATAAGGTCCCATTTGTCAATTCTTGATCTTAGAGTATAAGCTATTGGTGTTCTGTTCAGGAAAATTTCCCCTGTGCCCATGTGTTTGAGGCTCTTCCCCACTTTCTTTTCTATTAGTTTGAGTGTATCTGGTTTTATGTGGAGATCCTTGATCCAATTGGACTTGAGCTTTGTACAAGGAGATAGGAATGAATCAATTTGCATTCTTCAACATGCTAACCTTCAGTTGAGCAAGCACCTATTGTTGAAAATGCTGTCTTTTTTCCACTGGACAGTTTTAGCTCCTTTGTCAAATATCAATTGACCATAGGTGTGTGGGCTTATTTCTGGTTCTGGAATTTTATTCCATTAATCTACCTGCCTGTCACTGTATGAATACCACACAGTTTTTATTACAATTGCTCTGTAGTCCAAGATGGTGATTCGACCAAAGATTCCTTTATTGTTGAAAATAGTTTTGGCTATCCTGCATTTTTATGTTATTCCTGTTGAATTTGCAAATTCCTCTTTCCAAGTCTTTGAGTAACTGAGTTGGAATTTTAATGGGGATTGTGTTGAATCTTTAGATTGCTTTTGGCAAGATGGCCATTTTTACTATATTAAGCCTGACAATCAATGAGAATGGGAGATCTTTCCATCTTCTGAGATCTTCTTCAATTTTCTTCTTCAGAGACTTGAAGTTCTTGTCAAACAAATCTTTTATTTGCTTAGTTAGAGTCACACCAAGGTATTTTATATTATTTGTGACTATTGTGAATGGTGTTATTTCCTTAATTTCTTTCTCAACCTGCTTATCCTTTGTTTAGAAGAAGGCCACTGATTTGCTTGAGTAAATTTTATGTCCAGTTACTTTGCTAAAGTTGTTTATCAGGTTTAGGAGCTCTCTGTTGGAATTTTGGGGTCACTTAAGTATATCATCAGCAAATAGTGATAATTTGAATTCTTTCTTTCCAATTCATATCCCTTTGATCTCCATTTTTTGCCTAATTGGTCTGACTAGGACTTCAAGTACAATATTGAGTAGATAGGGAGAGAGTGGGCAGCCTTGTCTAGTCTCTGATTTTACTGGGATTGCTTCAAGTTTCTCTCCATTTAGTTTGATGTTGGCTACTGGTTCGCTGTATATTGCTTTTACTATGTTTAAGTATGGGCCTTGAGTTCCTGTTTTTTCCGAGACTTTTGTCATGAAGGGATGTTGGATTTTGTCAAATGCTTTCTCAGCATCTAATGAGATGATCATCTGAATTTTTCTTTGAGTTTGTTTATATAGTTTATTACATTGATGGATTTCAGTATATTGAACCATCCCTGCATCCCTGGGATGAAGACTACTTGATCATGATGGATGATCATTTTGATGTGTTCTTGGATTCAGTTTGCAAGAATTTTATTCAGTATTTTTACGTCAATATTCATAAGGGAAATTGGGCTGAAGTTTTCTTTCTTTTTTAGGTCTTTCTGTGATTTAGTTATATGAGTAATTGTGGCTTCATAGAACGAATTGGGTAGATTACCTTCTTTTCTATTTTGTGGAATAGTTTGAAGAATATTGATATTAGGTCTTCTTTGAAGTTCTGATAAAACTCTGCACTAAACCCATATGGTCCTGGCCTTTTTTGTTGGGAGACTATTTTTTTTTTTTATTTTAGATATTTTCTTTATTT
>NC_045030.1:68467422-68484161 GCF_008632895.1 Mastomys coucha | reverse complement strand
TCTCTTGTATTCTGTTGGTGATGCTTGCATCTATGGTTCCTGACTTGTTTCCTAGGATTTCTATCTCCTGAATTGTCTCTCTTTGTGATTTCTTAACTGTTTCTACTTCCATTTTTAGGTCCTGGGTGGTTTTGTTCATTCCTTCACCTGTTTGCTTTCCTGTAATTCTTTAAGAGATTTTTGTGTTTCATCTTTAAGGGCTTGAACCTGTTTACCTGTGTTCTCCTGTATTTCTTTAAGGGGGTTATTCATGCTCTCCTTAAATTCCTTTATCACCATCGTGAGATATGATTTTAGATACAAATCTTGCTTTTCTATTGTTTTGTTGTATCCAGGACTTGCTGTCGTAGGAGTTCTAGGTTCTGATGAAACCAAGTAGTCTTGGTTTCTGTTGGTAAGATCTTGTGTTTGCCTTTTGCCATCTATTGATCTCTGATGTTAGATGTTCCTGCTGTCTCTGGCTGGATCTTGTTCCTCCTGTGGGTTTGTAAACCTGTGTCAGCATTTCTGGGAGATTAGCTCTCCTATGATAAAACCCTTGTGTAGAGGGCTCTGGATCAATCGTCCCTCCTGAGTCCTGGGATCAGAGCACACCCTGGATACAGGTTCTGCTTGCAGGGAAGGGGCAGAGAGGGATATGGATCTGCTGTCCTTCTGGATAGAAAATGGTGCTCTCACCTGAGTCTCTGGTCAGAGGACTCCCTGTAGGCATCTCTTCACTTGAGGGGAAGGAGCAGAGAGGACTATGGATCTGCTGTCCTTCCTAGGTGTAGATGGAGGTAGAAAGGATCCTTTCGCAGTTGCCCTGCCACTTCTGAGGCTGGTGCCTCCTGGATGGTTCTGCCTTAGAAAGTCACTTTAGAGAAAATAGTGATCTCACCTGAGTCTCCTGGTCAAAGCACTCCCTGCATGCAAGCTCTCTACTTGTGGAGAAGGGGCAGAGAGGGCTGTGTATCCGCTGTCCCTCTGGAGAGAAAAAAAAATCCATTGATTCATTTTTAAGAGGGATTCCCTCAGCCTCACTCTATGTTTGTAGAATAATTTCTCATATCCATTTATTATCCATGTAATGTAAAATAATGGAATATGTTATTTAGGCTTTGCTCTACTTTATTTGCCAATGTACCATCAGAACCAGGAAGAAGAAACTTTCAAATAAAAATATATCATTCTATTCCTTCTACAAGACAGCACTAAGTAACTACTTCAGGAGACTGAACTGCAATAAGGGTTTAGAATGATCTATGGCTTAACAGGGCAGTTTGATGAGACTGACAGAGTGTAGATGAATTATATGGGAGAATCTGGATTTTTTTCAAACTTGAAAGTTCTGTATTTAAGTCAGTGTCTCCCTCTGTAGTACCACCTGGCTTTAAGATCATGATCCTTCCTTTTTCACCTCCCCAGTACTGATATGTTACAGTGCCTGTTGATTAGAAGGATCTCTTAAAAATTGTTACAGCTGTTTGTGTTTCAGTGCAAGTAAAGTAGGTCCTGACATCATGAAACTATGAACAGACTTTCCTAAAATTCTTCTTTATTGCCTCAACACAATTTCAGATTTCTTTTGAAGACATTTAATTTGGTCAGTCCTGAATAAATCTGGAACTTCTGCAGTGGTGATAGTGGGAAGGTTTACTCACTTTTATTTCATAATTCTAGAAAAAGCCTAATAATTTAATGATATTTATATAAATGCATTTAGAGAAATTCATGAACACTTAATGTTTTAACAAATTTGATAAACTTTGATTATTGTTAAATTGTAATCATGTATAGATCATAAAAATAGTTGTGATCTGTTTTTCAGGAAGTGTAATATTCAAAGAAGTTAATTTTCAGAATTCCTCACTATATCCAATAGTTAAATTTCATTCTAAAATATTCTAGTGTACATGCTCTAATTTCTACTAAAGCCTACACTCTTCTACTATGTAATATGTCAATTTACCTTTTGAATTATGGCAAAGCAGTGCTATTCAGTTTCTGGTTTTTTGCTTTTGCTTTTTTTTTTTTTTTTTTTTTTTTGTATTTATAGAGGTGCATAGTTAATAGACCTGGATCTTGATAAATATATGAAACATCTTGATTCAGCTTTTTGTGTGTGACATCAAATCAGTTGAAATACTATTAATACATTTCTTTTAATGACAAAATTTCTTATGGAGTAGATATTTCATATAGAAGTTACTTTTTTTTTACCAACATCATATGAAATAATTATCATAGGTAAAGTAAGAATATCATAGTATATGTATCTCTCTACTTTGTTTTAAAAAGGTATTCTGTTTTTATATAAAAATAAACATATTCATTAATACCTATGAGGTTCTGCCATAACTTTGATATTTATGTGTTTTTTTGGTGATATTATTCTAATAATTTCACAGTTCAGAAAATAATACAAGTACCCTATGCAACTCTCAACTACTACGTAATATTGTCAGTCTGTGGCATTTGGTCTTTGCGATGCTAAAGTCAGCCTCATAACTACTAACTTAAAATTCACAAATTGATACTACTACAAAGTACCTGGCAGACCTCAGAATAAAACTTATCATGTAATTATTTGCTCAAGAATTTATATGCAGAGCTGTGGTTTGCTTGTTAGCACTTAGCAATTCCCATTTGTTTCACCTATGCCTATTCTGTATCTTTGCAAACAAAATAACTAGTATTTTCATGGAGTAAAATCAAATTATTCTTTAAGTTTTTAAAAATACACTCATTATTCAACAGATATGAAGGCCAGAACATTGCAGTATGTTCTGGGACCACAAAGATGTGCAAGCAATTTAACTATACTAGCATCTTTAAACCAATGATCTGTACCAATTCCAATGATTTGGACTAAATGTTATAATATCAAACTGAGTGATTACCATGAGTGCACTTCATTTAAATTTGAACCTTTCACACTGTGCTGCTTCTTTTGACACTAAAAATAACAAATATTCTCACAACTAAATTTTGGTAGAGGGTGTATAGGGAAGGATTTTGGAGGGGGTGACTGGGAGGAGGCAGTAAGCAAGATATAAAGGGAATAAGTAAAAAAAAAATAAAATAAAACAAAACAAAATCAACCAACCAAAAACCCTAAAAAGTCTTAGCCATTTTAATATATCATTTTTCTATATGTATACAAATGAAGGAAAAAGAACTTTTTACTTCAAAACTTAATTAATGATCTACATTTACCCATCATAAAGCCAAACAAGCTAACCAAGATATCAAATGCTTTTAAACTGGTTTACATCAAATCAGTACCAGCACAAAATCACTTGATTGACTCTTCATGACATCTTAGTAATTTCTGAGCAGATGACTATTGCACCAATCACAGAGTACTCAAATTAAACATGCCCAGTGTGTGACTAATCTGAAACTGGAGCACAGACTGATGACCACATTTAAATGATTGGTATCTGCAGGCAGCATATAAGTTTCTGCAGGCTTGCTTGACTTTATAGCTTATCACAAACATGATGCTGATTTATGCAATTGTGTAGTATTATTACAAAACCTTCACAGTTATGGATTGTTGTTTGAAATCTGAATCAAGACTGAACCTGGAAAATAATAATGCAGATGGTAAGAACTAAGAATGCCTTATTGAATGTAGTTTAGGTGGAAAAATAGTTCCAGTGCAGGGTACAGAGAGAAAATAACTGTAAAGTTGCAATTCAAGGTATTGCCTTATTTGTAACTATTTTTATTATTATTTTTTAACTAACTCTGGAGTTCATTTAAGAGTCATCAAAACTTTAAGAGCTTAATTTGGAAAATCAATTATTTCCTCTTGAAATAAATCATTACCATGACTGTGGATTAAATAAAGGATTCTTTCTAAGGCATAAATACATAGGTAAGTAGACTACCCAAAAGAACATTTGAAGTATCCTCCTCTATGTACTAAAATGTCAAACTTCAATGCCTCCTTCAGATCGAGCATTTAACTGTGTTATTCAAATATACAATTGTCACATTGATCTAATTTCTTTCTGGATATCTAACCACTATTTTTATTTGTTTCACATTTCTCAGACCTATCAGAATTTCATCACAGAGCCATCACCATTTGTTCTTATGTATAGTATTAATATTACCAAGTTGTATATACTACTTAGTTTTCTTGAAGAATGCTCATACATATCATCCTGTCATATTCACTACGCATACCTGAAAATTTTCCTGTCATCCAAGAATGATTTATATGTATTGCCTTGATACAGCATAGAAATGCCTGACCAGGATTCTTAATTGAGTAATCATTTTTCAGGTTGGTGATGGTCCTGCTGGTAAAGGACTGTCTTGATAATTGATAGAGAAGTTTTCAGCCTACTGTGGTGATGTCATTTCTGGAGTAAGTAGTCGTAAGATGTCTAAACATAACTAAGAATGAAACAGAGAGTAAGACACCCAGTAAGTAGTGTTCCTTGATGGTTCCCATTTTAACTGTGCAGCCTTGGATGCTTATCCTGACTTACTTCAAAGATGGATTATGTTATCCAAATAAATGTGTTCCTTCCAGTTGTATTTGAATGACAGATGTACCACATCTTGGGTATTTGAAAACTTGCTTCTCAATAGGTTGGTTCTGTTTAGAGAAGTCAAGGGGAAGGACAGCCTTACTAGTGAAAGTGTAGCAAAGTTAATGGCTTTCAAGAGTTTATATCTTAAACTAGTTCTAATCCACATTCTCTGCTTTCTATTTCAGTTAATGACATGATTGCTTAGGTTTCTGTTCTATTTATTGCTATGTTTTCCTGACATCACACCCTGAAAAATGCAGCCCAATAACCTTTCTTCCATATGTTTCCTTAGTATTTTGTCACAATGACAAAAAATTATTGAATAGAGAAGTTGGGATAAGAGTGTTGGCTGTTCTGTGAAGAACTTGGGCACATCAAGGAAACTTTTGAAGGATGCATCCTTGTTGGGGCTTTGGAAGAGAAAACAGTCGAAAGAATACTATAGACATATTTTAAGATGCTACTTTAGTAAGAGTCTGGAAGATAGTAATGTGAAAAGAAATATCGGGGCTGGTGAGATGGCTCAGCAGGTAAGAGCACTAATTGCTCTTCTGAAGGTCATGAGTTCGGATCCCAGCAACCACATGGTGGCTCACAACCTTCCCTAATTAGATCTGGCACCCTCTTCTGGTGTGTCTGAAGACAGCTACAGTGTGCTTTCATGTAGGGGTCCGAGCGTCCGGACACCTACACTTTCATATAATAATAATAAATAAATCTTAAAAGAAAAAAAGAAATATCAACTATGTGAGGGCCAGTTCAAGAGAACTTAAAGAGGAAATATATTAGCAACTATGCTAGAGGCCATTTCTATGGTATTTTGGCCAAGAATCTGGCTGCTTTGGGCCTGTATTGAGAATTCTCTTGAGGTTATATTGAAATGTAATGTAAGTAAGAGTCCAATTTCTTTGAAAGAGGAAATTTCAAAATAATACAATTTTAAATCTGTGGCATTATTGCTACTGAGAACATTTATGCAGGTCTACAGAGAAAAAGAACAAATAAGGAAGAAAAAAATGAAACCTTTTGCAGAGAAAAAGATCACTAGGATGCTTAATGTTACAACCAAAGGATATGCTGGAAGAGAGCCTGTTATATTAGTATCATTAAGAAGAGTCCTGCTAGGCTCCTGTCTATGAGCATAACACAGAATCATTAATAGTATCAGAGATTGGTGCTTTGTCCATAAGATGTGTCTCAAATTGAGTCAGTCTTTGGTTGGTCATTCTCTCTGTCTCTGTTCCAGAGAATTGTTTTATGCTATCTTGGGGTTATTTGCTACTCTAAGTGATTTTGCAAATTGTTCTTCCTAAGTCTATAAAGAATTGAGTTCAAATTTTGATGGGGATTGCATTGAATGTGTAGATTGCTTTTGTCAAGATGGCTATTTTTATTATATTAATCCTGCAAATCCATGAACATGGAAGATCTTTCCTTCTTTTGAATTTGTGGAGGAATCACAATATCTGACTTCAAGCTGTACTACAGAGCAATAGTGATAAAAACTGCATGGTATTGGTACAAAGACAGGTAGGGTGATAAATGAAATAGAATTGAAGATGGAGAAATGAACCCACACACCTATGATCACTTGATATTTGACAAAGGAGTGAAAAACCATCACTGGAATAAAGACATCAGTTTCAACAAATGGTGCTGGTTCAACTGGAGGTCACCATGTAGAAGAATGCAAATTTATCCATTTCTATCTCTTTGTATAAAGCTCAAATCAAAATGTATCAAGGACCTCCACATAAAACCAGATACACTGAAACTAATAGAGGAGAAAGTGGGGGAAGAGCCTCAAACATATGGGCACAAGGGAAATTTTCCTGAGCAGTACTTCAATGGCTTATTCTCTAAGATTAAAAGGCAACAAATGGGAACTCATAAAATTACAAAGCTTCTGTAAGGCAAAGGACATTGTCAATAGGACAAAACAGAAACCAGCAGATTGGTAAAAGATCTTTACCAACCCTACATCTGATAGAAAGCTAATATCCAACATATACAAAGAACTCAAGAAGTTAGACTCCAGAGAACCAAAAATCCCTATTAAAAATGGGGTACAGAGATAATCAAAGAATTCTCAACTGAGGAATACAGAATGGCCAAGAAGCACCTAAAGAAAGGTTTAACATCCTTAGTGATCAGGGAAATGCAAATCAAAACAACCCTGAGATTCCAACCTCACACCAGTCAGAATGGCTAAGATCAAAAACTCAGATGAAAGCAGATGCTAGCAAGGATGTGGAGAAAGAAGAACACTCTCCATTGTTGGTAGGTTGCTGGTACAACCACTCTGGAAATCAGTTTGGCAGTTCCTCAGAAAAGTGGACATAGTACTACCTGAGGACCCAGCTATACTACTCCTGGGCATATACCCAAAAGATGCTCCAACATATAATAAGGACACATGCTCCACCATGCTCATAGCAGCCTTATTCATAATACCCAGAAACTGGAAATAAGCCAAATGTCCCTCAACAGAGGAATGGATGCAGAAATTGTGGTACATTCACACAATAGGGTACTACTCAGCTATTAAAAACAATGAATTTATGAAGTTCTTAGGGAAATTGATGGATCTGGAGAATATCATCCTGAGTGAGGTAACCCAATCACAAAAGATCACACATGTTTTGCACTCACTGATAAGTGGATATTAGCCCAGAAGCTCAGAATACCCAAGATACAATTCACAGACCACATGAAGCTCAAGAAGAGGGAAGACCAAGGTGTAGATACTTTCGTCCTTCTTAGAAGGGGGAACAAAATACCCATGTAAGGAATTGTAGAGGCAAACTGTGGAGCAGAGACTGAAAGAATGACAATCCAGAGACTGTCCCATCTGGGGCTCCATCCCATATACAATCACCAAACCCAGACACTATTGTCTATGCCAACAAGTACCTGCTGACAGGAGTCTCATATTCCTGTTTCCTGAGAGGCTCTGCCAGTGTCTGACAAATACAGAAGTGGATGCTCACAGCCATCCATTGGACTGAGCACAGGGTCCCCAATGAAGAAGCTAGAGAAAGGACCCAAGGAGCTGAGAGGGTTTGCAGCCCCATAGAAGGAACAAAAATATGAACTAACCAGTACCCCCAGAGCTCCCAGGAACTAAACCACCAACCAAAGAGTATACATGGTGGGACTCAGGGCTCCAGCTACATATGTAGTAAAGGATGGCCTGGTTGGTCATCAGTGGGAGGAGAGGGCCTTGGTCCTGTGAAGGTTCTATGCCCCAGTGTAGGGGAATGCCAGGGCCAGAAAGCAGGAGAGGGTGGATTGGTGAGCAGAGGGAGGGGGAGGGAACAGGATGCTTTTTGAAGAGGAAACCAGGAAAAGGGAGAACATTTGAAATGTAAATAAAGAAAATATCTAATAAAAATTAATATATGGAATTGATATTAATTGGCATTGACTCCTAAGTCATGTTGGCTCTGAGAAGTAAGAATCTAGTCAAGGGTTTGGGTTAATAATGACATATTAGTAATGAAAAAAATGATTTTAATAATTTGCATAGTTCATATTTTTGTTATTTTTATTAATTCAAGATTGAGAACACAGAGTGTGGTATTGTTGTACTTGTGATAATAACTTTTTATGAATTTGTCACTTGGCATTTTCATATCTCTAATAGGAAATTAGGCCCTGGCCCTGTGAAGGTTCTATGCCCGAGTGTAGCAGAATGCCACGGCCAGGAAGCAGGAGAGGGTGGGTTGGTAAGCAGGGGCAGGGGAGAGTGAACAGTTTTTTTTTCCCCTGGAGGGGAAACCGGAAAAGAGGATATCATTCAAAATGTAAATAAAGAAAATATCTAATAAAAAAAGTCATGAATTTTTAAAAACGCAAGGAGGGGCACATGAGACAGTTTAGAGAAAGGAAAGAGATATGAAAATGCCAAGTGACAAATTCATAAAAAGTTATTATCACAAGTACAACAATACCACTCTCTGTGTTCTCAATCTTGAGTTTATAAAAATAACAAAAATATGAATTATGCAGATTAATAAAATATATTTATGTATTATAACTCACAGATGAATAAAACCTTTTAACAGCAAAAAAAGAAAAATAAAATTAAACTGGTAATGATCAAGTGAATTAGGAGGGAAATTGTACTGTTAGTACTCAAATCCTCAGAGTACAGAGTAATCTGAAGATAATAAACTGCAGTTTAAAAGGCATTTTTCCATTGGGAAAACAAAAGTTAATATTTTATAACTGTAATAAAAAGGAGGAGTCCACATGTCAAAGTATTATCTTGATGTATATTTTCAACAATAGTCATGAAAAATGTATTTCCAAACAACTCAAGAATCCCACTGTAAGTATATATCCAAAAGAACTGAATGAACTATTTTTAAAAAGCCTTTTCACACCAATGTTCCTTAAAGCATAATTCAGAGCAGCTAAAGAATAAAAACAACCCAAATACCCATTGATTCAGTTAGTGGAAAAAATGCATTACCTAAATGTGATATAATATTTTTCAGGATATTATGCATAACAAATAAAGACAAGGTACAGCATGAATAGACATTGATGACATTATGTTACATATCAGGAAAGGCGGACATGTTACATTTTTTAATCAGTATAGATTTTCAATTTTGTGTCATAACTGAATATGAAGTTTAGATGTATCACAAAACAATACACTAGTATGATTGGAATGACAAAAGTTGTAAGTTTATACACACACACACTTGTCACAACATTTTTTGAAACATGGAGTATAATTATTGGATACCTATCATAAAAGTTAACAAAAAATTTACAAGAAAAAAACAAACATTTACTAGCTCACAAAGTTAATTATTGTAAAAAACTGAAATTTCCTCAAATATAAAATATTTTTATGAAGTGGCATTATACAAAACAACATATCACTACTTAAAAAATAACCCAAGGGTCCAGGTTAGTTGACTCTGTTGGCCTTCCCCTTCAGGGCCCGGAATCCTTCCTCCTGTTCTTCCAGTAGTGTTTAATGCCAATTTGTCACAAAATAGCATCACCTAAGTATGGAACATCATTTGAAGAATTGTCCCAGTTGTTTGATTATTTGAAAAAGCTCATTGTAATATTGGGCAACACCTGTTCAGAGCAACCCTAATAAAATTATTTAAGAAGGAAGCTTATTCTGGATTTTTGCCCACCTGGATTTCTCTCTTGCTGCCAATGACTTCTCTCACTAGACTGAGTCTATTGAGCTGCTCCAAATTGTGAGCTGTCCTCCTAGCCACCCAGAGAGAGACAGCTATTCTGGAATTACTCCAACTTTTGAAGTACATATCCTCAAGGACTGAGTAACTACCAGCATGGCAGGTGTTATTTTCCTACTGTTAACTACTTGAAAATTTACCTAATAAATAAAGATATATAGGTGAAAGAAAGAGTGAGTAAGGGAGAGAGAGAAAGAGAGAGATAAAAAGAATCAGAAAGAGTGAGTGAGTGAAGAGAGAGAAACCTTGGATCTATTTATTTAGCAATTACTTTAGAAAACACCCACCAAATCTAATTTGTGCTGATCAGACACTCATGACCTTGTTTTACTACTGCTTACATGCACTTGGGTATTGGAATTGCATTTGTTTTGTTTTGGTAACAAGCCAAACCAAAATAAAAGGTCTACAGGAAATGAATAAGTAAAACAAGACCTAAAAATTGTTTCAATCAAATGGAGAATCACATTGTATGACAGAGAACCGTATTATGGGAGTAAAAATGATAGGAATAATGATGAGAGTTTTTGTATCTTATATGGATTTAGGATGGAACATGAGGACTGTGAAATGAGCTCATGCAAATACAATAATAAGAAGATATTGACAAGAAGATATTAATAAGAAGTGGCCAGGAAACAAACAAAAAAATACTATATGAGGGCTAAATGAGAAGACATATAAGAAAAGCAACATGATCTGGAAAAGATATTCAGAGGCAACTTCAATAATAATAAAACATTATTATAGGAGATCCTGGTCTTATACAGGAAAAGAACACAAAACATAATTTTAATAGCATCATAACCAAATGAAAATTCACACTGATATTAGATATGCTGCATGGTTTTAATTTGTATATAAAAAATAAACTGATGATTTCCCCCATGATAAATTATAAGGAATGATCCTATAGTTCTAAAATACCTTTCTCAGTAGTCTACAGTAGATACAATACATCTTTCATAATCAGCATCAATCCTAATGGCATATTATAAAATTCACAGGAAGTGTTTTAATGAAAGAGTTGCCAGTTCATATGGAAAGTAATAATGACAATTATATGAGAATCTCTGAAGGTCAGCATTGAGTGTCATTAGGTTACACACTTCTCCAGGAAGTGTAATGTCCAGGCAATCTAAGCACTATTGTTTAGTGCTTAGAGACCAAGCACATCTGAAGATGTCTGATGACCAAGCATATCTATTCCCTACATTTCTGACAGAGTAAGTCTGCTTTCTCTTACAGAACATCTCACCCTTGGCAATAGATAATATATTATGTTACCAACAATACTTAAAATTAAGTATTTGTTACAGTATCATCTTGTATTTAAATGTAGTTTAGATAAGAGTGAAATGAAATGTCTTAGGATATTTTTCTATGAATTATGATAACTAAAATAATACTGTTAGGTTTATATTAACTGTCAACCTCAGGAAAAAATACTTGAGCCACCTATTTCAGGGATTTCAACTATCCCCTTCAGTGCTTTCAAAGATTCTCAAAAAAGTAGAAAATCTATTCTACTAAGACATGGCAACAGATATTGAATAATGAAACTGTGTAGTATGTATAAAATCATATAAGTTTCAATAATTTTTTTAAATTAAAGATGAGTCTCAAGTTTAGAGTTGTAGTTTACAAGCAAAGCATATATTACAATTTAAAAATATTTCATAAAAAATTGAAAAAGTTTCAATACAAACCCATAAATGTTCATAGCAGCAGTGTTTGTGTAACAAATATTAAGTAGGTAAACATGTGAATTGGTTGGTGAAAAATCAGACAAAATTAATATATGCCTATAAAATAATTTACAATAAGAGTTATATCTCAAAAATTACTCTGAAAACATCATAAATGAAAAGACTCAACTGCTGAATTCTATAAATAACAACCCAACTTGCATGAAAATGCATTAAGACTGAAAACTGGTTAATATTTGCTGAGGAATTGTTAGAGAGAAATAGTGTTCTAAAATTAAATTAAGCTCATATTGCATGGCTATAAATTTAATAACAGTTACTGAATTATACTTTAAATGAGTGAATTTTATTGCATTAAATCATGCCAATAAAATTAGTAAAAGATAAAGTTGATAATTGTGATACATTTAAATATTTAATAATATAACCTGTTAAAAATATCAGAAATATGTATATTAGATACATAATAACAATAGGGATTAGTCTAAGGGAAAAACATTATCTTAGTTACCTTGATTTGATTATATTTAACTAATAACTATTTCCAGAAAATGCATCTATGCATATAACATGTCCATATCAATCCCTTAAACAGGCAAGGAAAAGATAATTAAAATTTTACATTTTATTTTATTAGGAACTTGGTATGTAGTTATTCATTCCAGCGATTAATTAACAATTTTGACCTCATTCTAATAGTACAAGTTCATCTTACCCCATTTAAAAATTATAATTTTAGAGTGCTGGTAATTTGACCCAGACATATTATAGAAAAAAAAATCATCTCCTTTTGAAATTGTCCTCAAATTTGATTACAGTGGTAAAAAGGGCAGAAATCTACGTAATTATTTGTAGACTGGGATGTCATATTCTTTTCTTTTTATTATATTCCTAGTTTAAGATACATAGAATAAAATTCTTCTTGAACTAGAGGTTATTTTGTGCCAAGGACAGTTGAAATACCTAAAATAGATGTGAAAACTGATCCCAAAGACAATGAAAGTATTGGAATTGAATCCCACCCATTTATTCACTAGCATATAAAAGCTACCAAGACAATCCATGAGAAATTCTCATTTTAATGGCAGTTTACCTGAATGCCACATCATACTAAATTAAACTTACATGCTTAAAATATCGTCTCTGTTCTTAAGATACTCAGTTACTGACTATTTCAGTCAACCAATTGCAATATTATGGTACCTCTCTGGATATTAATTTTCATATTTCCTTTTTTTCACACATCAATATGACCAAAATAATATTTTATGATTGATAACATATCATGAAATTAACCATATTCAGAAAAAATAACAATGCCACTACAATGTAATGAATACATCACATCTTTGTGGGAAGAACTATGTTAACCAGCCCATTAATTTCACATAATGTCTCTCAATTTATGCTGGTGTTCTTAAACCTAATCTGTCAAAATACTACGTATTTCAGTATTATATACCATTTCCTATACATTATAATGTTATATACCAACAGAGGGAGATGTTTGGCTTACAAGATTAAACAGAAATAGACTCTATTCATCCCAATTATAGAATGACACAGGCACACCATGGCAAAAAATGTAATCTTAAATGTAAATGTACTGGAGAAAGACATGCAGTTTATAAAGCACTTACACATATTAGGAGTCCTTTCACCCAAAACAGACACAAGTAGATTAAGAAAAATGATATAATAACTCTTATTCTAAGAAAGTAATTTCCTGGTATAGTACAGATACTTATTATTTATTATAGACTATGATGATGTTAAAATCTGGCTTCACCCTGTGATTCCATCAAATAGCAAAGGTTTGAAATCATATACATTTCTAGGCAATGGCTTAATGCAAAAACAAAACACAACAAAACAAAAGAACAAAACAAAAACAAAAACATTCTTTCTTTCTTTTTTTTTGAATATTACTTGGATAAGATTCCTCAATATCTTCCCTCTTTATGTACAACAGCCAAAGATAAATACACTTTGCCTTTATAAATCCCCATTCTTTAACTCATAATAGATTAGCTTAACTATTTCATTCCTAATGAGCAAACAATGCATTATTAATAACATGATTACGAGAATTTCTTCCTTATAGTGATGATTAGTATTGTCAAGTTACCAGGAACTTCACACTATTCTTTGAGCTTTGGTCCTAGACTGTGCAGAAAAGAGAATGCCAGCTGAGTATCTGTAATCATGGCTTCTGCTTTCTGACTCTGGGTATAACATAAGTATCTGCTTCAAACTCCAGAAAACACTGGCCTCAGAGCAAACCATTTTCTGATTTGCAACTTATTATATATTATCATTAATCCTACTTCCTCCCATGTGGTTCTGTCTTCCTTAATTTGGTTTCCTATAAAATAAAATCTCTCTAATGCTTGACTTTTAGGACATATGTAAATGTTAGGGTTAGGATGTCCTTCTTAATTTGATGATCTCATTCCACCTTGTTCTATAGTCTTTTAGACCTTGTTGTGACAGTACCCCCTACCTTCTGGGAATAGTCATTTAATTTGTTGCTTATTTCTTCCTTGGTTTAGTAAATAAACTCATGCTAGGTATTGTAAAGTGATCCAAAAGATCTTACACTGACTGCAATTTTGGAAAATCTTGGAAACAGTTCTTCACATTATCAAAACACTAATTTGAGGTGTATTTTGAATGGAGCTGTGGACCTGAATATTTGTGTGAATTTATCCTCAAAAATTATATTCACATATATCTCTATGTGGTGTACAAAAACACAGTAACTCCCTAACAGTGAGCAGAATATCTAAATATGAAAATGTGTCACTCACAAGATTATATTATTTTACCTTATTTGGCAGTGGGTAGGGATAATCTATTGAATTGTTCAATTTGAAAGAACTTTCTCTGATTGGAGAAAGAAGAACAAATCAAAGATATTAGAATGATGAAAAGAACCAGATGCAGGGGATTCTAGAAATTGGTGACTGGATGACAACCAACAAGGAAAATATGTGTGATGTACATGGCTTTTCCTAGAAATTTTACATGGAATTTACTGCAATCAATTTTAGTTTGGTGACAAAAGTACCCAATTTGTTTTTCTTTGATAATTTTTTATTCTTCTCTAATATGATGCATCACAACCAGATTTCCCACTCCCTTAACCCTCATAGTACCCCTGCACCTGCCCTTACCCGCAGATCCACTCCTGTTCCATTTCCCTTCACAAAATGACAGGCCTCTCATGGATAATGTTTAGGAAAGTTAATTAAGCCATAAGTGTATGCTATTCTATGACGAACATAACAACATTAACACACCAATAATGGGAATTCATGGGGAAAATAACAGCTCTACAGAAGGACTATAGTTAGTATCACAAAAGCAAAACTCATAATCTTTGAGATTATTATTTAGAGCACTGGTTTCAGCTGGCACTTAAAACATTAAATGGACTAATACTAGAAAAATAATATGTCATATATCAGGTTAACAACAAATAGTTTGGTTTCTGGTTATAAGTGAAGAAACAAAAGAGTCAGTATATATCATATAGGAAATTTGTGCATGACTGATAATGACATATTCAGGTATTATTGTTCCCTATGTAACATACATAATACAAATGGCATCTCTGTTTCATTATGTCAGTAAAGATACTCAATTTGGATTTATTATAAAGAAGAACTCTGTAATTCATGATCTTGTATTATATATTAGTTCATGCTGACCTGACAAAGTTATGTTTAGAACAACTATGGTTGGGTATTGCTTTTCAAAAATGATGGGTACAGCTGAGCAGCCTAATAACTTTGGAGTAATACTTAGTGTACAGACATTATTAATAACTGACATTTTATGTCAAGGAGGTTACTTTGAGGAATCATAAGTGACCTTCAAAGCCCAACCATAGGCAATTACAAATAATTTACTACCAAACGTACTGAACAACCTGGAATGCTAAGGACTTGTGTGATTATAGACATATCTTTATGAAGGTCAAGTATCTAATGTCAAAGTCTGATCACAAATACTTGAAGTTGTTTTCTCAATTTTCATTTCCTTTCTACTATTAGCCTTTTTTTTCTCCTCCCCTACCTCAGATTACAAAGTCCCTAAAATGACATCTGTTTTTTTATCTTTCAGGAACTAAAAAATATTCTTTGCATTATACTGATATATATGGTATTTACACATTCTATTCTATGGAAAAAGAATGTAATGAATGTATGTAATACAGACTTACTTGTATTTGACATTGTTAAAGAAACAAAATATAAGTAAGTTCTATGTCTATATCTTCTAATCTTTCTAAAATGTAAGACATCACACACAAATACATTTCCTGTGACATAAATCAAGACAGGGATGAGGGGATGATTCTACAGATAAGAAAAGCCAACAGTCTCTTGCAAAGCATAAAGGTAATAAATCTAGTGATAGGTTTTAGGGAGTTCTTTCAATTATCTTTTATCTGTTGAGACTTGCTCGGAACGTAGTGAGGACTCTTAGTAATGGAGGATATGAACTCTAAACCAGCCATCTTTTGTGATGGGATGGGGTTGAATTAGGTGGAGTTTTTAGCCAAGAACTCTTTTGGATATACCTAAACAATACAAAATGATGCTAGGACAAATGGTTGCTCTCCAAAAACTGGGGTCTCATTGCCAAAGACAACATCTACACAGCTCATTAATCATAGAGAGGTCTGGTTAGTGCCTGCTTGGAGCTTGCAACTATTCATTCCACTCTCTTTTGTGTAAAAAGCTAGTCTGCAAGCTACTGAAAGAGAAACCTGGAAACCAAACCAACAAAGTCACAAAATCCTTAACCTACCATCTGTCCTTACTATAGTATATGCTGAGGCAATGATAACACAGAACTTGGAGTAGTAGCTAAAAATGTCTGCTTTAACATGAGGCCAACTTCACAAGAGGAAGCGAATGCCCAACACTGCCTGCAAAGCCCAGAGACCTAGAATCAGTTGCCATCAGAGAGGCTTCCTCTGGCAACAGATGAGATTGGGTACATAGACCCACAGCCAGACATCATGCAGAGAGAGAGTCTAAATTGGAGGGTTCTATAAAACCCTCCCATTAGAGATTGGGGAACCTAGTGGAAGAGAGAATGGTAAGATTGCACAAATCAGAGGGGATGGAGGACATCAGGAGTACATGGCACAATGAGTCAACAAAAAAGGGAAGCATTCACTTACAGAGTCTGAAGTAGCAACCACAGAGCCTGCATGGATCTCTACCAGGTTTTCTGCTTTTAAGTTATGTTAC
>NC_045030.1:68465720-68467094 GCF_008632895.1 Mastomys coucha | reverse complement strand
TTTTTTTTTGTCTCTCAGAGGCCTGCTCTTTTCTGAATGCATAAGAAGAGAGAGTGAGTTTGGAGAGAGGGAAGTTAGGGGAGCTAGGAAGAGTGGAGTGAGCAGAAAATGTGGTCAGAATGTATTTATTGTCTAAAAGAAGAATCAATTTTCAATTAAATAAATACAGAAATCAATCCACTCAATACTGCTTTCAAAAGACACTGAAACTTCCAACATTTTTCATTTTGGAATTCCAGCATCTGAAACTAGTAAGCCAAAAATATAACTTGTTCAACCAACTTCTTGCAAACTATTAAATGGTGTTTCTAGATCACAGCTTATACCACCATAGTAAACAGAGAAATAATTTTCTTTGCATGTTATTTTCTTGCTTCAATTAGAAATTTTTGACACCTAGCATCTCAGTATTCCACAGCCCTATTTTTGACAATTCCTTGTCAGATTGATTGGCCTTACCAAAGGGCTACCATTACATCTACAGTAACTTCTCTCTACAAAGCAAAGAGAAGGCAGGCTACCTCAATTCAGACATGAGACTTTTACTCAGGTTTGCAATATGGGTTATATGGCTATATCTTAGGATGCTTTTTCTTGTCACAACTTTGTGAAATATTTCCATGTTCAATGCTATATAATAAACACTATGATCTTCCTGGGTGCTCTGGCTTTTCTATACAAAATCTTGGACTGTTGGATCTCAGTTTTCTGTACATGTGTCTGTCCTTTCTTCATTCTTTAGTCACCCTTAGTCAGTGTTCCAGAATCCAAGCCTTAGTCAAGGACCCAGTCTATAATATAATTTAAAAAGAGAGAAACTTTATTCCTGTTATAGTTTTGGAGGATCCAGTCAATGACTCTGTTGCGTCTTTCAGATATAGTTCTGTGGCAAAGCATAGTCTCACAAAAAACACTTACTTTATAATAGCCAAGAAGCAGTCAGATAAGATATATGGAAGCTGGTATACAGTTATTCCTTGTTATTCATCTGCAGCAGAGAGGAGAGAGAGAGGGAGAGAAAAAGGGAGGGAGAGAGAAAGAGAGAAAGAGGAAGAGAGAGCAGCGAGAGAGAATACCTTTAAAGAACAAAAGACTTCTCACCATATTCCAAGTCCTAAAAATTGTACGAAGGTCCAATAGCACGTTGCAGAGTCCCAAATCTTTATAAACAGGTGTTTATGGAGCATTTAGAATCAAATAACAATCCCATGATAAGTTAGAATGGCAAAATGGGTCTTTTTCCACGATGTATAGGATTGTTGTGGAACAAATGAAATTGAATTTTCATAGTTACTAAATGAAATGAAAAATAGTGTCACCATTACTACATGCAGGACAGGATTGTGTGGAACAAATTGAAATTAATTTTTCATA
>NC_045030.1:68444560-68465303 GCF_008632895.1 Mastomys coucha | reverse complement strand
TATTATTAATTGTGTGACTGTTAGAGATGAGAAGGAAAAGAGAAAGAGGAGTTTCACACTCAGATCTGCATATCTGGTAAGTTTATTTCTTCACTAGTATTAAAACCTACTTCTTTAAGATTATGGTATATATTGAAGGTCATCTGTGATATCCAAATTTCTGAACTGAACAACTACTAGATTCTTGAACTTGCCATCTACAAACAGCTAGTGATGGACCACAACATGCAATCCACCCTAAGAAATCAGATATATGAAAAGGAAAAAATTACAAAAAGAAAACATCCTTGTCATGACATTATGAGACAATGAACCTCCAAAAATGTCACTGAGTTTATTTTTCGTTGGCCATGGACAACTGAGTATGTAGCCTAACCTTCAATTTGTTTCCCCAGGGAAACTCCCTTTGAGAAATTAATTTTTCTTTTGTTAGTGGTTATCAATTAGAGATAGCTTCTGGGTTAGGGATGGGGCTTATATACACTTTTATTTTCAGTTCTATGACCCCATCTGGTAGAGACTTGTGCTGTCCTTGTGCATGTGGTAAGTTTATATAAGCCTTGGTATTGCTGTATTTTGTATTATTTTCTTAGTGTTCTTCATTCCTCTGGCTTTTACACTCTTTCCATAGCCTCTTCCACTTCAGGGTTTACAGATCCCCTAAGGGAGGGATTAGATTGGCACCATTTACAAGATTTCTCATTCTATGCATTTTGTCTATGGATTGAGTCTCTGCAGTAATTTCCATTTGCTTCAGGAAGAAGCTTCTCTGAAGACGGAAGAGCAAAGCCCTTGATTTATGAGTAGAGGATGTCATTAGGAGTCATTGATGTGTTGTTTTAGTAGAACAGTAGAATTTTATTTTACTCTAAGACCCTGGGCTATCTAATTTCAGGTTCTGGGTCACACAAGCATGTCACATATAGAATTGGGTCATAAATCAAATCAGAGATTGGTTGGATATTTCCACAAGCTTTATGCCACCATTACCCTAGCATATCTTGCAGGTGGGACACCTTTGTAAATCAATGATTTGTGACTTGGTTTTGGTTTACATTTACATTCTGTTCAGTGTACCTTCCAGTTTCAGGTAGGCATCAAATGGACTTCTCCATGTTCTATGTGTTGTTTTCAGCAATAGAGCCTTATCGACAGCTTGTGGTGAGCAACCAATTGCCTAGGTTTTTCAGAAGTTTCCATGACACTACTTTGATCTACAACTTGATGAGATATGAGCCATTTCCTGCATAGATATTGGGTGATTCAATTTAGAATTATTTCATATATGTGTTAAATATGTCTCATTTTTAAAGGGTGTGCTTAATATTTATTTGATGGATTTTCTTATGAAGTTACATAATGACATTTTTATCTCCTTAGAACTGTAAGGAGAAAATAGAGCTGTCATAAAAATTCTATTTTGAAGATAAGGGCACTGAGTTATAGGCTAACTAGGATAAGCCACCTCACATAATAACAGTATATCTAGAATCCAAATCCAGACCTAATTATGCTCAACATAGTCTCCATTTCCATCCAGACAAATAATTATATTAGCTGATAGATTAAGATGTATTTTAAAAGCAAAAATCATATCTTATTATTGTTATTTCAATATTATTTTGTCCTAACAGTAAAACAAAATAAGAGATATTATTTGCAATCATTAGCAGCAAGAGTAGTATGACATTTCTCTTTCTCAGCAGGTATAACTTGCAAATAGCTTGTCTCTAGGTATATAAATCATGTTCCAGGAGTATATGGAAACATAAAATGAAAATCCTGTTACCATTTTTCCTGTCCTCTTTTGTTATTTTAGTTTCTCTCTTTTAAATTTCAGTTTTTGATTTATGTTTTTGTTGTTTTCCCTTTTTCCTGTTATTTTTTTTCTTTGTTTGTTAGAGAGAAAAAAGAACATGAATTTGAGAGGGTAGGGAGGTAGGAGAATCTTGGAGGAATTGGGAAAAGAGAAAGAATATAATAAAATATACTATATAAAATTATTTCAAAGAAAAAAATTTAAAAAGAGTCCAATGTTTTTATGGCATACTACTACTTCTCTGGCTGAGTAGTGCTCTATACTTGCATACATTGCGGTATGAAATGAGATGTGAAACTATAAGGAAAATGAAGATTATTAAGAACAAATGGGCATTATTTCTTTCTCAGGCATATCTTACATTCATTGTTAATATACAAAACCAGACTATATTATTTGTAATAAAATAAATGCCTAAGTACCGATAGAGATGACACTAAAATGAAGTACAAGCAAGCAAAATCATCTTTTCTATAATAAGAGAGCTGGCATTCTCTTCAAGTTCTTTACATCATATTTGGCTAAAATAAGTGTAACCAACTGTTGCTGTTTGGTCTATTGCTGTGTATTGTAATGCAAAATTCCATACCAGAAGGTCTAGGTCTACAAGTAACATCTTATGTTGACAAGTTTTTGTTGTGCAAACCTTGTTCCTTAATTTAAAACTATTGGTTAAATAAAACTGGCTACAGCCAATTACTGGAGGGATTAGAAGTAGGAGGGTTTGGAGTGACCTGGTTCTGGGAGAGAGAAGGAAAGAGAAGGAAGGAAGGACAGAGAGTGCCAGGGGCCAGCCCTGGCAGTGTCTTCTTTCTTGTCTGTTTTTCTTGAGGCAGCAGAGCGGGAATAGCATCAGCTGAAGCTAGGACTTTGTCTTATGAGATATGGGGGTAAGACTTTGTCTTATGAGATATTTAGCTTTACTGTATAATAATAAAAGTTTACTTATTTAAACTTATTTAAGTCTAAGTACCTTGCTACTGTAGCTGACCTGCCTTCTGTGATCCTCTGAGGCCAGAAACTGCAGTTTCTAGCACTTAGCATCTCTTCCTCAAACAGCAAAGGATTAAGTAAATAGCCTTTGTACTAGCTCAACAGGAACTGCTTGGCTCTTTCAGCCTGCTAGTTGGAAGTCGCAGGAAGCAATAAGGACACTTTGAAATGTGATTATAGCATTTATAACTAAGTTGTAAAAAGTTTCCTATTAAAGCTACCTAAGAAAAAGGGGAAAAGAAGAAAGATACTAAAGTGGGGGGGGAATTATTTTCTAAGCAGAAAAAAGGAACAAATTTTTTCTCTCTTCTCTCATATCTTGTCCTCAGTACTTATACATCTTTTAGAATACATAATCAAATATTACAAAGTTCACCACAAGTTCACACACACACACACACACACACACACACAAATAAATCATAAATTGAAATAGTTTACAAAAGATAATGTTTACATGCATATCTATTAGGAGTAATTATCTGGCTAATCATCCATCACCTGTCACAGCTCCACAGGTTTATACAAGGTTAAAAACCATAACTAAGTTATTAGTGAAGATTTGCATAGATAAATAAGTCAATATTTTATCTTCTGTCCTAGAACCTATAATAAATCATTAGTTCCCTTTTTATGACCTTAGGTTAATTGTTTTACAACCTCTTGGAATGTGCTCTGAGTAGGAGAAAGAGCAATTAACTGGTGACACATGGGAGCCTGACAGAGTTCTCATTGCAGTTTTGACTATCAAAAAGTGACCTAATAGCAGTCCCACTATAAAAAAGCTTAATAATCACTGATATAATTTTAGGAATTCTTATAGGATCATCATTAAGAGTTAAGAACTCATCTATTTGTCTATATAGAATCACTATAAGACAGTACATATTTGTCGATCTGTAGAGATCTGCCCAAAAGCATGGTATAATACTTTGTGATGGCTATATATGTTTAATAATAACAAGAAAGGCATATTAATAGCAGGAAACTTTCCTAAAATGAATTCTCTTAGGTCTTTGCCTATAAATGCAAATCTTTCTTGGATTAATCTGAAACAGACCATCTCAGGAAGATCAGCTGCTAGTTATTAGCTTGCCCTATTATGGCTCCTGACTAGAAAGAAATCTGCCATGAGGGGAGATAGACAATGAGCACACGGCTAAGAGAAACAGCAAGTGTCAGGGATATATCTCTGGGGAGGCAGCTAGGCCAGCAGTTAGAAAAGTAGATTTACGGGTTATCCCCTGCAGTAATTATTAAAGCCAAATAAAATAACTATAGTCTGAGTCTCATTTATTTGAAAGATAGTTGGGAATATGCATAAATTGGTTGTACTACAATCAACAGTATGTCAAAATTCAAAGCAATGGAGGTGTTAAATTCTAGCTGCTTCAAAGAGAACCAAGATGAATGGTAAAATAATTCTTATTAAATCAAATTGGATGTAGGAATATTGTACAACACTAAAGTTTTCATCCATCTCTATCCATATGATTCACTTATATTTTTATTCATAAAATAAGATAGTAATATATGTATATTGTTGGAAATTATATAAAGATTTCTTAGGGCTAAACTTTTTGATAGATGCCGAAATTCTTGTATGAAGGAAGTTGAGAAAAAATGGGTTCCAAGTAAGCCTGGTTATACTGGGGGGCATTGAGATATAATCTCATTTTGAGCTTGAAAATGAATGTAGGCATATCTATTTTGCTTTCACTGTTCCTATTTGCCTATCATCTCTCTTCCTTCCTCCATTCCTCTTTCTCCCTCAATTCCCCTCTTCCTTTCTCCTTTCTTTCTTTTGTCATTTTTTTTTCTACTTGTCATTTAACATGTTTCTTCAAACTGCAATGGGTGAGCTGGTACTTGTCTCTCAGTACCAACAAACTGTAGATCAAGGATGTGCAACAGACAAAGGAAAACAAAATTATTTTTCTCATACCTTCAGAATGAGAGTGACCCTAAAGTTAGGAATCTGATAAGTAAGACTTGCTTAGAAGTTATATAAAACCTATTGGTGCTCCTTTTTACTTTATTTTCCTATTTAAATACTAGGCCCCAAGCCTTCCCACCACTTCTCAGGATGTTTTCTGGGAGCAAAACAAGCTATCTCAAGAACAAATCTCAGGAACACTGTTTTTGTTTCCTAGTCTATCCATCTCTCTGTCTCTGTCTCTGTCTCTGTCTCTGTCTCTGTCTGTCTCTCTCTGTCTCTCTGTCTCTGTCTCTGTCTGTCTCTCTCTGTCTGTCTCTCTGTCTTTGTCTCCCTCTCCCCACCTCTCTCTCTCCTTCTCTCTCTCTCTCTCTCTCTCTCTCTTTATATATATATATGTACATATATATATATACATATATAATATCTATCCATTACATGAAATTATTACCAAGTTGTGTAGTTCTTTGTTCAAATAGTATACCTTTAAATTGTAAAACTATAGTGGTACATACAGTTTAGACAAAGTTTGACTATTGAACTAAAAAGGCATTTTGTACAACTCATGCTAATCACATTCCATAGCAGAAACATGGTGAGGACTTGTATTTCTCAATATCAATTTAGGAAAGGCTTAGGTAGATCCAGCTTCCTTACATACTGAAATACTTGCAAGGATTCACCATGAAGGTACACCAGTTGAATGGATCTTATTTCAAAAAATAGATCTTACCCAATAAATTCTTTCTTCATCTCATAGGAGGTTTACATAGGTATGAATTTATGGAAATTGCCTTAATGATTTAATGAAAACAAAGAATTCTGTCTAAACAAGATTCTCCATCTTTTAGGATGAGCTCTTTCCTAAAGAAATTCCAGAAAATTGTCCAGGATGCCATAACAGCCATCACAAAACACAGGACCCAAATTTAAGTAAAAGTTTAATGACTCAACAAAAGTGACAAAGTATTCCCACCAACAATAAATTTGTTGTATGGACAAAACTACATGTATATGCAGCAATAATAGAAACTGCTATTTTTTACAGAATACATACACACACACACATATATACATATATATATATACATATATTACATACATACATATCTACATGTATATACACACAATCATAACATGTTTATATATACACATCAGAAAGATTGTACATATCAAGAAATAGTTTTAAAACATACTTAAATAAGCCATGAGGATATAAAAATGATAATATGATACAGAAGCTATAATTAAAAGGTAAGTAAAATGATAATTATACATATGAAGACATATTAAAAATTTGTGATTATGTGATAAGAAAATGTGTTAAATACTACAATTAAGAGAAAAGATTGCAAGATGAATATATTAAACATGAATAATATATATTATGTCTGGAAATATTGCAAATATAATGTTATAGATAAATAGACAGTACAGGAGAAATATATCTGTATCATGTATATTATTATACCTGAAAGAAAACAATAGAAATGTTAAGTTAAACATAAAAAGAAAAGATTTATTTTAACACTTCAACCTACAATCCAAGATCTCTCACTTCACTCCCCAGGCTACAGCTTAGCCTATTACATGGGATGCCTGTTGCCACCTGGGAGTATCAGCACAACCAAATCTACTTGCTTTCATGGAGGACTTCTGTGACCCAAAACAACCTAAGACTGGCTACCATTAGGGATTACCAGCTCTAACTTCAGTCTCGGAGGTCTGCTACCACAAAGGACCTCCAGGAAAGCTAACAACAGAGACATCCCAATGGCTAAAGGCTAGCACAAGAACATAGTAAACAAAAGTCAGGAAAATATAGGTACCATCAGAACCCAGATTGCAGCAAGCCTTGGATAGCCTAAGACGGAAGGGCAAAATGATGACCTTAAATTTCGTCTTAAGAAGACAGAGGCCATTAAAGAGGAAATAAATGAATCCCTTAAAGAAATACAGGAAATCACAATGAACCAGATAGAGGCCTTCAAAGAGGAAACAAATAAATATAAAGAAATACAGGAAATACAGAGGAGAAGGAAATCAATAAAAATGTTTAAGACCTGAAAATGGAAATAGAAGCAATAATGAAAACACAAATGGAGACAACACTGAGATGAAAAACCTAGGAAAGTAAACAGGAACTACAGACATAAGCATCACCAACAGAATGCAAGAGAAGGAGGAGAGCATCTCAGGTGTAGAAAATACCACAAAAGAAATTGATAGATCAGTCAGTGAAAATGCTAAATCTAGCACAAAACATTCAGAAAATTTGGGACATTTTGAAAAGACCAATTGTAAGAAAAATAGGAATATAAGAAGGAAAAAATATTCCCAGATTAGAGAGCAATAATATCTTCAACAAAATCACAGAAAAAGTTTCCTTAACCTATTGAAAGAAAAGGATGTAAATATGAAAGAAGCTTACAGCACACCAATAGATTGGACCAGAAAAGAAAATCCTCCTTCCACATAATAATCAAAACACTAAATGTACAGAACAAAGAAAGAATATTTAAAGATGCAAGAGAAAAAGGCCAAGTAACATATAAAGGCAGACCTATCAGAATTACACCTGACTTCTCAACAAAGGCTCTAAAAGACAGAAGATCCTAGACAGATGTCTTGCAGACTCCAAAAGACCACAGTTGTCATGCCAGACTACTATACCCAGCAAAACTTTCTATAACCATAGATAAAGAAACCAAGATACTCCATGAAAAATCATATTTAAACAATATCTTTATACTAATCTGTCCTACAAAGAATAGAAGGAAAGCTCCAACACAAGGAAAGTAAACCTATACCCCAGATGAGACAAGAAATTAATAATTTCACAGCAAAACCAAAATAATCTGTGCTTCCCCCTCTATCTTTCTCTCTCTGTCTCTTTATCTCTCTCTCTCACTGTGTGTATCTCACACACACACACAAGCATACAGGAAAAACAATAGTATCCAAATAATAGGAACAAATAATTGTTTATTAATATCCCTCAACAATAATGGATTATATTCACCAAATTAAAAAAAATTAACAGAGTGTATGCATAAACAGGAAATTTTTCTTCTGCATATAAGAAACAGAGCATAGCAACAAAGATATTTCCTCAAAAAAAAAGGGGGTAAGAAGAGGGTTTTCAAGCAAACACACACAAGAAACAAGTTGGAATAGCCATGATAATTATCTACTGAGATAGACTTTCAATCAAAAATAATCAAAAGAGATGGGAAAGGACATGTTATACTCATCAATGGAAAAACTACCAAGATGACATCCTAATTCTGAACATCTCTTCTACAAATGCATGGGCAGCCACATTCATAAGGGAAATATTTCTAAAGGTTTGATCACATATTGAACCCCACACATTAATAACAGACTTCAAGACACTACTCTCACTAATGGACCAGTCATAGAAAGAGTAACTAGAGGAGAAATGATACTAACAGAGCTTATGAATTAAATGTACCTAACACATATCTACAGAATATTTTACCCTAAATCAAAAGATTATACTTTCTTCTCAGCATCTCTTGGAACCTTCTCCAAAATTGACCATGTGCTTTGTCACAAAGCAAGGCTCAACAACTACAAGAAGATTAAAATAACCTGTTGCATCTTATCAGATCATCATGGATTAAAACTGAACTTCAACAACAGAATCAACAGAAAGTCAACATTCTCATGAAAATTGAACAAGTGTCTACTCAATGATCACTGGGTCAAAGAAGAAATAAAAAGAAATCAGAGACTTTCTGGAACTCAAATAAAATGAAGGCACATCATACCCAAAAGTATGAGGGAAAATGAAAGCAATGCAAAGGGCAAAGTTCTTAGTGTTAATTGCCTTCATAAAGTTGGAGTGGTGTCATACTAGCAATTTAAAAGTGTTCTTGAAAGCTCTAGGATGAAAAGAAGCAAATACACTGAAGAGGACTAGACAGCAGAAAATAGTCAATATCAGGGCCCAAATCAATAAATAGGAAACAAAGAGAAAAATTCAAAGAATCAACAAAACAAAAGGCAGGATCTTTGAAAAACACACACACACACACACACACACACAATGAGAATATAGACAAACATTTAGCCAAACTAACTCAATGATAATTTGGTCAAGGAAGAAATAAAGAGATAAAGATTTTTAAGAATTTAATGAAAATGAAGGCATATCATACCAATCTTATGGGACACAATGAAAGCAATGGTAAGAGGAAAACTCAGAGCTCCAAAAAGAAACTGGGGAGAGCATACACTACCAGCTTAACAGCACACATGAAAGGTCTAAAACAAAAAGTCCATTATCATCAAGATGGGATCATGACAGCATCTAGGTAGGCATGGTGCAGGCAGAGCTGAGTGTTCAAAATCTTCATCTGATTTCTGCTAGTGGAATACTGACTTCCAGGCATCTAAAGTGAGGGTCTTAATCCCATACTCACAGTGACACACATATTCCAACAAGGCCCCAGCTCCTAATACTGCCACTCTCTGGGTCAAGCATATAAAAACTATCACGTTCCACTCCCTGCCTCCCATAGGCTTGTTCAAATACATGAGTCTATGGGGGCCATATCTAGTCACAGCATAATAAAAAAGCATAGTTAGTCCAAGTTCCCAGTCTCCATAGTCTATAGCAGTCTCAACAATGTTAAACGTCCAAAGTTCAAAGTCTTTTCTGAGATCCATCCAATCACTTAACTGTAATTCCTAAATCCGGACAGGAAACCATATGGGCAAACTCCAAACTCTGAATCTTCAGGTCTGATGTCAAAGCAGTTGTCTGATTCCAGCTCCTTTTTCATCTTTGTTGACTGCAACAAACTTCTTTTCCTGGGCTGATTATACTCAGTTACCAGCATTCCTTAGCAGATGATCTCCAAGGCAACTTCAGTGTTAAAGCTTCTTTCAATGTCTGGGATCCACTCATAATCTGGGCTCCTCCAAAGAGCGGGTGTCACTTCTCCAGCTCTGTACCACTCTAAGATCAGGTTGATCCACTCCATTCCTGCTGCTGTTCAGGACTGGTACATCCTCTGGTACTGGCATCTCCAATACACTGGGGCCTTCAGTTGCAACTAGGCTTCACCAATAGACTCTCACAGGCTCTTTTAATGGAGCTAAGCCTCAACTCCTTTGCATGACCCCTTCAGACCTTGGTCATCAACTACAACTGAGGCTGTACCTTCACCCTTGGCCTTCCATGGCCTCTCATGGAGCCAAGCCTGAGCTGCTCTTCATGATCCCCTCATGCTTTAAAACCAGTACCTCCTGTGTGACTCTTATACATTACCAAGTACAGCTGCAGCACAAGGTACAACCTTGGCTATCTCTGGAACACAGCTTCTTTGAGCTCCCAGAAAATACTTCCCAGAAGATGTCACCTCAGTGATGCTGGTCTCTTCTTAATCACCACTAATTTCTTAGATAGAGGTAACCAACATCAACTGTCCCAGTAGTCCCTTCTATTTTTCACTCTAAAGCCAGAGACACATGGCAAAACTGCTGAGTCTACTGCTTTCAGGAGTTGGAATGTGGCCCCCTTGTTCTATTACATTATCATTAGCTATCTATTTTCCAACTCCTTCACTGCCTAAGCTTGGCTGTCCTAGATCTTGTTCTATAGATTGACCTTGAACTCAGAGATCTGCAAGCCTGTCTCCTGGGATGAAAAGTGTGTACCACCATGCCTGGAGCTAAATTTAGTTGGGTAGAATCTTGCCCCAAAGTCCAACTCCCTCACTCTGTTATCTTATAGAATAGGATTCAGCTACTAGTGACCATTTAATATTTGAACCACATAATTTTTAAAAATTTTTCCTTTCTTTTTTTTAATTATAATTTCCAGACCATCTTTATTCTGGAAGACAAATGTTTATTACAGATGTGGGAAAATTTTCCTTTCTAAGCTTGCTACACTTGTTCAAAATGCTCTTCGTGAGACTTAACCAGAGAACAGAATCTCTACTGGGATTTTTTTTTTTTGAGACTTCCTTTGTCAATGTAATTAATATAATTCTCTTTACCTTAGCCTCAGGTAGACTCTTCAGAGAAGGGCAAAAAGAAGCCACATTTTTCATTAAAATACCACTAAAACAGTCTCTATGCCATATACTGATATTCTTCTTCTCTGAAACCTCTTGGGCCAGGTCTTCACAGTTCAAATCGCTCATAGCAACAAAATCTTCCATATTGCTAGTAGGATGGCTCATTAAGCTCCACTTAAAATATTCCATGGCTTTCCAAATTCAAGGTCCCCAAATACACATTCTTTCAAACAAAGGCTTGGTGAGTTCTATCACAGCAATACCCCTGTCCTTGGTACAAACTTCTATATTAGTTAGGGTTTTACTGCTGTGAACAGATACCATGACCAGAACAAGTCTTATAAAGGACATTTAATTGGGGCTAGCTTACAGGTTCAGAGGTTCAGTCTATTACCATCAAGGCAGTAGCACAGCAGCATCCAGGCAGGCGTGGTCCAGGCAGAGCTGAGAGTTCTACATCTTCATCTGAAGGGTGCTAGTGGAAGACTGACTTCCGGGTATCTAGGGTGAGTGTCTTAAGCCCACGCTCACAGTGTCACACCTACTCCAATAATGCCACAGCTCCTAAAAGTGCCATTCCCTCGGCCAAGCATACATAAATCATCACAAGTATGGATTTTTACTTAATATTCATCATATGTGAATCAATCACCTCTATGCTATAGATGATGATAGTGATCTTGGACTTTTAAACATTTTTATTGCAGAAAATACAAAGCAATGTCATAGTAAACAGCTGATATATTGAAGTGATTAAAATCAGTGCGAAAGTTGCAAGAAGATGTTAATTATGAGACTTACTCGTTATTAAGATTTAGAGTGAATCTACTAATGAAGGCCTAATATATAAGCTGATTATCTTTCAATTTCACATCATTCTGTTCTAATATTGAAAATTTCTCAGCCAAGTTTTTTTACTAAAAATGTTTACAAGTAAGATTACTGTCCATTACTAGTTCAGAAATTTGTATTTAAATCCACTTCTGGCATATCAATTAATAAAAGAAATTATCTTTCTTTTTGTGGAAATGGCACAGAGCCTGTGTTCTGTGATGCTTATCACCATTGTTATAGTTACTAAGAAACTGTAAATATTATGTACCATCATTAATATAATGGTGACTGATACTTACATATCATCTGATAAAACAGATAGGCCACGAAAAGCCTTCTTATCTATTATGGTTAAGTGAAAAAATATTCAGAAATAAAGGCAGGAACTTCTACTTAAGATGTTATCATATGATATGTTCCTTAATTAACATGTTCTTTCACAGATACACAGATATTTCAGATGAGATAGAAAATGAAAGCCATTATAATAATAAAAAGCTTGCTAGGATTAATGATAAATATCTGTATGTATATGAAGCTAAAGTAAAGAATCTGGATCATGCAGCAGGATTTGTTTATAAGATTACTATTAGTTACAGTAAAAGAGAACAAAGGAAGAAAGAATGAGAAACAAATAAATAAATCACTAAGTTTGAAATGCTTCAGTTGGTGGAGAGAACCAAATGATTTCCCACTGTGTTGAAGAAATAAATAAAGACTATCCAAATGAGGAAAATCAGAGTGTATTTATTCAGAACTTATTATGCAAGGAGTTAAGGCACTGTCAATTACATTTGGCAGAGATTCAAAGTCAGGCAGGGGGGCTGGGAATAGTTTCAAGTGTAAAAATAAATAAGGCTTCAGGTGTGTTCTTCAGAAGAATCTGGTACCAGGTATCTTGATATTTGCACAGTAGAAGATGTAGATAATAAGTGATTGGTTTAAAAGCAGTTTTAGTTTTTTTTTTTTTTTTTTTTTTTTTTTTTTTTTTTATTATTTTGATCCTGAAATAGAATTAGGGACAAACCATAGGAAAACTTTTCAAACTCTGGGGAAACATCATCACTGATGAACTAATGAATTATTATCAATTCATGTTTTAGTTGTTTTCTGTTGCATAGTGTTTGAGTATGTTTGGCATATGTAATCTGGTAATTTAAAAATGCATTTCATTAAGTTGAAACAATAAGTAGTATCTCCCAATACCCCATAAGATAGAATGGAGAAAACAATTCAAATAACTTAGGGGAATGTTCTATACTCTTGTTACTGGAGGAAAAGATGACTACAAACTATTACAGTCTGGGTTGTGTCAGTGTAAACAATGTAGGCTTATGGCTTATTTGTTTTTACATACATATACTTCAATAAACCTGCATTTCCTGGGTGTTATCTGTTGTCTGGTCTCTGAACAGTGGCAATACAGCAAATCGTTTTAGAATGGCAAGGGGGATTATCTCTGGATGGTATGGCTGTGAGATCTTATAAGTTTTTAGTTGAAGTAGCTTGAAAACAAGTACTTTGACCTAAAGACTAGGACTTTATAACATTCTCTTCTTACAATATAATGTGAATACATATTTCACATTCAGTTGTTTTGCACCAGGTCCTCCATCATTACATATAATCTAATCTGTTTCAGTGGTCTTTATGCTTACTTCTCTGTACCTCTGCTTTTTATTCTCCTCACATTACCTTTATATGTCCTTCTACATGACTAACATGTCACTTCTAACCTCAGTCTTACCAATAGTTTTTCAGAGAAACTTAGGTGAAAAAGGCAACTTGTTATTGTGACACTCACAATGACCTATGTTCATCTTTGATATCCTTACTTTTATTTATCCCTCTTATTTACCATATTCAGGGCATTTTTTGCTTCATATGCCTCATATAGTCTTGTCATATCCATGTACAATGACATATACATGCATATTTAGTCTGTAATTTTCTTTGATACTACTAAAACTCATATACCTAATTATCTTGTAAGAGACAACTTCCATGACCAATGTCTATAAAATATCATTATAGTCTTGTTAAGTTCCAAGTTAGTATGCATTAGTCCTCACTGTAGTCATCTCTACTAAATGCATGTCACAATTACTAGATTATTGTCTTTTCTACACAATTAGTATGAAAAATAAATGAAGTCAAGTGTGCTATCCTACTCTGCTTCATCTTCAATGCCTGACTAATAGCAGATCTTCACAAAGTATTTACTAAATAAGAAAACCAGTGAGAAGACAAAATTGTTTTGCAAATTATTTAGAGAACATTATTTAATATTTTAAGTCTTTTTCTTTTCTTTTGATTTTTAAGATTATAATATAGTTATACTGTCTCTCTCTTCACTTTCCTCAATCTAAACCTACCATATATCTTTCTTAACTCTCTCTCTCATGATCATGGTCTTTTTACACTAGTCTTTGTTATATGAATATACATGCACCAAATTATATATATATGTATATGTACATTTAATGCTATGTATCTCTGTGTATGTGTATATATATATACATGTGTATATATATATACATATATATATATATATATGTACACACACACATACACACACACACATATATATATATGTACACACACACATACACACACACACACACACACATATATATATATATATACATATATATATATATATATATATCCAAATAGTCCCTCTTCAGTATGCATAATGTTACTTATACATTTCTTTTCAGGGATAACTATTTGATATTAGATAACCAATTTGGTGTGATCTTCTCAGGGGAAGACTATTTATCCTATTGTCAGCATTCCTTAGCTGCTGTAGTTCCATGTGGAGTTGAGGCCTCCTGCTCTTTTGATGTGTTTATTGTTATTGTTCTTGTTCATCTCATGTTTGGACAATCATGTTGGTGATATGTTATGGGTGTATCTTCTGACATTACAAGGTGAATCAGCTTCACAGCAAATTTCTTAATCCCATGGTTCTTATAATCTTTCAAAACCCTCTTCTGCAATGTTCTCTGAGCCTTAGGAACAGTAGTTAATTTTTAGATCTATTCATTGGGACTGGGATCTAAAACTCAGAACTTTAGTTGTGATCTTTTATATGTGTTTTTTCAATAATTTATTTATTTATTCACTTTATATCCTGATTGCACCTACCTCCCTTCTTTCTCCAAGTCCTACCCTGACAGTTTTTTTATCTGTTGTAGCACACAGTTTGCTCAATGAGAGATGATGATGAAACTTATCTGTGAGTATCAAAACAAATATTTAGAACTCAATTAGGGATTGTGTTAGTTTAGTAAGTGCCAAGAATGGTTAATATCTTGTTGAGTCATTGGCCAAATGGTCTCCACAAAAATCCCCAAACATCACAGATTATGGGCAAGGCTTGGCTGCTCTCTACATATTGATTATAAGGCCCTATTGCTGAAAACAACAGTTACATATCTCATTAATAACAAAGGTTTTACCCATACTGAGTAACATTCATGATAGTGGAAAGTATTCTGCCTGCTCTAAGAGGAGAAAAGTAATTATCAATACTGCTACAAAGCTGTGTCTTAGAAAGATAACTTGCCTGTGAGATATGCTGATACAATTGTGGCAACAATATTGTGGGAATAACTAACCACTTTCTGATTTATTAAATGCACACTCCATGAGATAGACCCTATTCTTGACACTGCTATGGTGGAACAGAACCTAAAAATGGATAGGCCATGGGCCTTGGAGAAAAACTAATATAGTTGTTCTTCTAAAAGAATATAATACAATGACTTCTATGGGCATTGTGCTATATCCATAGATCAGTGCTTCAGTCAGACAGCATCAGAGAAATTTCTTGTAGTAGATGGAAAGTGATAGAGACCCAAAACAGGAAAATGAACAGTGAGAGATGCTGCAACAGTTATTCATATATGGGATGTATTATTCATCAAACCCATACTATAGTCAGGCACCTGGAAGCTATGTAGAAGAGGAAGTAGAAAGATTTTTAGGAGCTGGGGGTGATGGATAACACCAAGGAAACAATGTTTTCCAGACAGAACAGGATTGGTACACATATGAACTCACAGAGACTATGGCACCATTCACAGTGCCTTGACAAGTTCAAGTTAGATATGACCCAGCACCTAGAGGAAATACCTCTTTCCAAGCAGCTTTCTGCAACTGATATTTGCTTGTAAAGTAAAATCAGCTTGCTTTAACATAGTCTCACTAGATATATTAGAAAATGGTATATTTGTAAACTATTTGTCTCATTTTGTCGTATTTGAAATTTTTGTTTTATTGTTATTTTGATTGTATACTTTGATTTCTGATTTTTTCGGGCTTTTGGTAAGCTTTTACTTTGTGCTTAAGATAGAGAGAGAGAGAGAGAGAGAGAGAGAGAGAGAGAGAGAGAGAGAGAGAGAGAGAGAGAGAGAGAGAGAGAGAGAGAGAGAGGAGATGAGAATGTGGGGAGGAGTTGGTGAAGAGAGAAAGCAATATCAGAATATATCATATGCAAAGTTCTTTTTCTTAAAAAAGGGAGAAAAAGTCAACACATTATGTTTAATTCTGAATTTCAGCAACAATAGCATGCTTTTTCTAGTAAAAAAAAACTTTGCATAAGCCTATAGATTATTTTATTGACTTATACTAGTTTGTATATTTATGCCAAGGTAGAAGACAAGTAAAGATATAAGAAATAAAACTAAGACCCAATGACACTGATTTACACATTTAGAATTTAAGGCGCTAGGACTATATAGAACATTTGAAGGTATAAAACTATTATTTGAAAGCCAAAATTAAAACTTTAGCAGCATTGGCTAAATAATTTATTCATGATATATTATTTTAATATCTTCCTTCCTATTACAGAGTATTTTGTTTTGTTTTACAAAGTATCACTTAAGAGGTAAAGGTACACTTATATTCCAGATTCATCAAATAAGAAAAGTTCAATAGTAGTAATTTGAAGGCATTTAAACAGACAACAGTGGGTATTTTCATTTTGTGACTTGTTAGTTTGACTTTCAATCATAACTCTACTACACACAATTTAAAAATAAATGTAAGATCAATAAGGCCCCCTTAGATTAAAAAAATGAGCCAGGGGGGTGGTGGCATGCACCTTTAATCCTAGCTCTTTGGAGGCAGAGGCAGGAGAATTTCTGAGTTTGAGGCCAATCTGGTCTACAGAGTGAGTTCCAGGACAGCCAGGGCTATACAGAGAAACCTTGTCTCGAAAAAACAAAAAACAAAAATGAAAACAAAAAAATAAACAAAAAGAATTACAAAGAAGAAAAGTATTCTTCATGTTAATATATATTAGATTTAAAATCCCAGAAAAAATAAAGGTTTATAAAATATTCTAGGATCTGGAAAGGTGGTTTAAAAGAGAATTGTTCTGGTAGAGATCCTGTCTGTAACTCATATTCTAGGCCATAGAATCTATGAGATCTAGCACCCCTGACCTCTGTAGGCACCAGGTATATGGATGATCTGGTAAAACATACATTACTCCATAAAACTAATGTCTAATGAGTCAATGTGAATGCCATTTAGATAATTCATACTCATGGAAAGGTAAAATTTAAAGATACTTGAGCTATATTTAAGAATGTAATTAAAAGCCCTTTTTATTGGGCAGAAATGTTTTCATTTGTAGATCAAAAATCATTACTTGAATTAAATGATATTATCGAAAACAAAAAACCACCAGAGAAACCACATATTTTGTTGAAAAATTTCACTTCTAAAAAGGAAGCAAGAGTCACAAAACTATCTAAGAACAGAATCAAGTTACTGACAGTAACTTGAAAATATCAGTTTATTAGATATTCTTCTTACTGAAGTAATAAAGCATCCAACTGAGACACAATTAGATATATAGTCTCAAATGCTAATTAATATACAAATATCATTATAAATAAAGTTCTTGAAATGCAACACAGATATGGAAAAATAATTTATTAATATGAAACAGGGACATAATTTCCAGATTATAGACACTAAAACTGAGATATGTGAAAATTTAGGGGAAGAAGGCTGATGAAAGTGAATGTATTAATTTCTTTAATTTACCTAGGAGAAATCATTAAAAACTGCTTATTAATAATGTTTATAATTAGAAAATTATAATTGAATATGCATTACAAAGGAAAATATCAAATATTGGAATGTGTAGCTATCCTTTAAGCCTCCAAATAATGTTGATAATAGCAGGAACCAAAAAAAAAACATATAAAATATGAAATGACCGAGTAATATGATACGTAAGAAATCATTGAAAATTAGTAAATCGTAGAAGATAATCACTACATAAACTGACTAATTAAAGTGTCATTTAAACATAGCAAGTAAAAATATGATACACAGCTACATATACACTATATAAGAGCATTCAAAATTAAGTTGCTAAAGACTAAAAGTTTATAAACTTAGTCAAAGTGATAAGTCATTCAGAGTTAAAGTATCATCAGATTCACTATATTGGTACCAGTTATGACAGATTCATCTGACAAGTAAAAAGATCATTACATCCACAATAAATCTTATCAAAATGTGCTCTATTATGCTATAAGGAACTTACAAAGTAAAATTACAAATTGTACAGATTATATTTTTTTGTCAAAAGTGCCATAAAGCATGAAATTGAATGACAAAAAATGTAGATGGATTTCTGAGTACCTATGATACAATAAGAAAGTGAAAACTTAAATGTATCTTATATTTAAAATAAGATTGTTGAGATGAGGACAAGCTGTACCTACAGCTGTGTTTAGAGTTCATCAAAGTCATTAGATATTACAGTCTCAATGGTCTTTTAAGAAGGTACTGAGAACTTCCTTTTTCTTACTGGCACTTCCAACTTAAAGAGCAGTTCATGTTGAGATGGCTCCATTTTTGTTTGTCTAACCGTTTGCTTTTGTGGTTGCTTCTCTGGGTACAAATGTCACCAATATTGCTGAAATTTATGATATAGGTGCTACTAAGCACTTCTGAATATGGGAGTTGACAGGAAGCTGAGGTCTCCTCTGGCTCCATCCCTCTCATTAGCTGCAGCCTGGGGTACACTCTGTTGTTTCTTGTTTATGTCTGCTACTGTGAACAGCTGTTGCATTAACCTAAGCCAGATTAACCTATGCGGTGAATATTTTAGCCCCCTACAAATCCATTTTTCATATTGCTTCCAGGATGATTTCAATTTGAGCAAGTCACTTCCAGATTTTGCTCTTCCTTGGGCTTGCAGTCTCTATAGAATAAAATTTGGATACAATACTCAACATGTTACAGTGTTTGGCACAATTTGTTCTGTTAATTTCTACTCTCACATATGCATTCTTTTCACTTTTCACTTTTGCTCTAGCTCTCCTACTGCATTTGTGTTCAGCTTTGTTTTGAATGATAGATTCATTACTTAGTGTATAGCTATCCTCTTGGGAATTTACCAGAAATTTGAGGGAAATATTTTTCAAAAACATGACAAAGAATTAATGTTCTAATATGTACAGGATTTCTACAAATCAGGAGAGAGTATAATAGAAACCACCAAAGACAATGTGGATTAAAAAACATGAACATATAATTACCACACAGAGATGGCAAATCATTGAAAAACAACAAGGAGAAATTCTGGTGGGAGGGAAAGAATTTTAGATATGGCTAGAGAGTTAGAAATTAAAATCATCAAGTTTTACTTTATTTCAAAAATGATTTTAAAAACAGCATGAGTAGTATGCCTTTTTTAGAGCAATGAAACAGAATTTTTTTCCAATGAAAGGAGACTGTGTTGAGGAATGAATACCTTTCCTTACATTCTATCCCTCACTGTACCATTTGCTACTGGCTTCCCTCGACATAGCAATTCCTTCATACCAGGGCTTATGAGTTTTATATTGGTTTATCTTAGTTACTCCTCCATTACTGTAATAAGGAATCATGAACAAAGAGTTTACTTGTAGTTTACTGTTTTATAAGGTTAGAGTCCGTGACCTTCATCGGGAGAAGGCAGGAAGTAGGCACAGTACTGGAACAGTCACTATGGTCTTACATCTTGATCCACACGGACCAGGCAGAAAGAAACTCCAAACGATGATAGTTTTTTGAAACCCCAAACTCCTTCTCAATAGCACACTTTTTTTTAATAAAGCCACACCTAAAATTCTTTCTAGACAGTTCCACTAACTGGGGAACAAGCATAAAACATGAGCCTGTAGGGGTTTTCAAACTGCCACAGGGCTTACTCTTTTCTTCTATATAGCTAATCCTGTGAGGCAAGTTTTGTAATTATCTGCATTTGATGGCTGAAGAAACTGAATACCAGTGGCATTACATAACATTAAAATGTGCAATAACTAATAAAGTGGGGAAACAAAGTCATCTTCTAACAGTGATTATGACTTCCATCTTGAATTCTATATAATTTACTTTCTCATGTTTGTAGTTTTAAAAGCAAATATTGTATTTATCATGCATTATAAATAAACATAAGTTGATATCACTTACTGAGGTCCTGTTATATACCCCACCTTTAGTCTAAGCAACATATAACACTTGAAATGGTTATTGGTTATTTTATTATGAGGATGAATAAAATGAGGCCTAACTGTTAAGGTAACATGTATCTAGTCATTATTTACAGCAACTGACAAGCCCGGAATTCAAATTAAGTGTCCTCTATTCTATGTCTGCATGAGTTTTACAGATCTGTAGCATTAGTGTACAGATTTACATACATATTTATCAGATAGGTTACATTAATACAGTTATCCAAAACCATTACTGACTTCTTGTCAAGCTTCAAATGAAAGTGATTATCATTACTATAACCTGAAAGGGTTTCTCCTTTTTCTGAATCTTGTCTGTTGGTTCATCTTTACCTTTTGCTATTATTTTTTCTTGTTGACCTCTAGATACATGTGCCCTTTTGCTTTGATCTGAACACAAGAGAAACACATTCATCTTAATGAGCATGAACTTGTTCTCTTTGCCTTAGATGCTTTTGGTCTAAGTTCTAGCACTACTCATTCTCTTCCTTCATTCTGAGATTTGCTCTACTCTTATCTAATCAGACAGAGCCTCTCTTAGCACTCTCTCTCTCTCTCTCTCTCTCTCTCTCTCCAT
>NC_045030.1:68442819-68444349 GCF_008632895.1 Mastomys coucha | reverse complement strand
ATGTTATATATATATGTATATATATACATATATATATATATATATGTATATATATATATAACACAGTGGTTTTTGTCACATGCTATTCACCATTTTATTCCTTTCTTTACAGTGTATCACTCTCAGGAATTCACTTATGAGTCTAACTGTATTTCATCTGTACTCCATGTCAAAGCTATATATCCTAGGAAGCTATTGTGATCTAACATAATAAATGTTTTAGCCTTCTTAAAAACATTGCAGGCTCTATATTCCAAGTATTTAACTTCAACACTATAGCTTGAAATCAGAATACATATATATAATTAAATCAATATGAAACAGAATGTTGTATTTCAATAAAACTAATATGATTTCACATTTGGCTACATATCATTAACTCCTAGAATGAAATCTAGCATCTTAAATTTTGAGTTGTGACCCCAGATATGTCATTAAAGATGATTATTGATGATTACAATAAAATAAGTTTCTGAAATAAAACATCCAAACGTTTATTCAAAAATAAGTGTAAAATGAATCCAAGGTGTTTTGAGCATTTACCTGTGTTGTATCATATTATTTAATTGTAACCTCCATTTTTGAAGACACAATATGGACACTGCATGGTGTACAGCTTCACATTACTTATATCTTCAAGAAATTATGCCTCAAGTACATTGAACTTTGGCTTTGAGATTACCATGTTATGCAAAACTGTAGAAAATAAAGACTTTAATGTTTTCTTTCTCCCATTCCTCAGTATATAAGAATCATATTGATCTTTTTATTGTATTTTATTAGAAAGTTTATTTTTTCCAATATACTGAGTTGTTGATTTGATTATAAAATAACAATTTGAAAAAATATTGGGATTCTGTTTCTATCAGCAGCAAATATTCAGCCAAGATGAAATTCATTATGTAAAAATAAAAGGCACATCTATTCTAATTGATATACCTACTTGCTCTTAAATTTATTAAACCATAAATTGATATAAATCAAATTTTATTATTTATTTTCAGTAAATTTTGATTTTATATTTCATATTTGAGTCTGCTAAAAGTTTCTCAGATAAAGTAGGTAGAGAGTGAAAAATATATAAGATGTTCAAATACAGAGCAGTCTTCCCATCCTCTTCTGCCTTCCGAAACTTTCCTATTTTCTTTCAAATTCGATGTCTCTTTTTGTTTAATTTTTTAAATTGTTGTTGTTGCTGTGTGTGTGCACAAAAATGTGCCTGTTTAAGTCTGTGTGTATGCCTGTGTTCATAAAAACATAAATACAACCTACAATCTACTCAGTCTGCATAGTGTTATCGGTATGTAAATGATTTCAGAGCTGATCATTTTAGGCTGACCGATTGGTATAACCAATTGTTGTGTCCTTCCCTGGAGAAGACCATGCTTCTCACCCTCAGCATTCCTTAATTCTTCATACTACTTTGTTGATGGTTGACATTTCCAGAGCTTTTCCCTGCTTATGCTTAATGTGTTTATTGGTATCAATCTTTTTCAGGTCATGTTCAGATAGCCATGTTACTGAGACTTC
>NC_045030.1:68440401-68442809 GCF_008632895.1 Mastomys coucha | reverse complement strand
CTTCCCCGCTGAGCCATCTCACCAGCCCCAGCTTCTGCCATTTCTAAGCACAACATCATAACAAATCCTCAATTTTTCTGGCTTCAGCTCACTCATACCCTGCTGTTTCCCTCTTTATTGTGCCTCCATTACAATGGTTACTTTATTTCCTAATTTCTGCATTTGTTCTAG
Source organism: Mastomys coucha (assembly GCF_008632895.1). Lineage (NCBI taxonomy): Eukaryota > Metazoa > Chordata > Mammalia > Rodentia > Muridae > Mastomys > Mastomys coucha. Next base: position 68,442,638 of record NC_045030.1, on the reverse strand, counting down.
ATTATGTACTCACAGCTAAGGATTTGGACTTAGGAGATGGAAAGAGAACATGTGACATGTATTTTTCTGGGTCTAGGTTGCCTCAATCAGTATGATCTTTTCTTGTTCCATCTATTAACCTGCAAAGTTCATGATTTTATGTAATTTACAGTTGTAAACTATCCGTAGTGTATATGCAGCACAGTTTTATTTTTCATTCGTTAAATGGTATTTAAGTTGTCCATTTCCTAGCTATTGTGAATAGAGTATAAATTATTAACATGGCTAAGCAAGTATCTTTATAGTAAGATGTTGAGTCCTTTGGGCATTTGCCAGGGTGTGGAATAGCTGGATTGCATATTAGATTTATTTTAGCTTTCTCAGGACTGTCCTCATTGAATTCCAGAGTAGTGGGACCAATTTTCAACCTAACCATCACTATATGAGGATTCATTTTTCCCACACCCTCTCCAGCATTTGGTGTAGGTCACTTTCTTGATCTTTGCTATTCTGACTGTGGTTATTTGAAATCTCAAAGTTGTTTTAACTTACATTCCCCTAATTAGTTGAAATGAACATTTTTTTCAGACTTTTTGAGCTATTTTTTCTTCTTTTGAGAGTTCTTTGTTCTGACTCCAGGCCAATTTTTTGACTAGGTCATTTTTCTCTCTTTGTTTTTGGAGGTTGTTTTCTTTTTCTTCTTTTTTTTCTGAATTAAACTTATGCCAAATATATGAAAGTTAAACTTTTAAGTTAATATTTTTTTAAAAAAATCTGTTTCTGTATCTTCTTTTTTTATTTTATACTCATTCCATTCATTTACATCTAAAATGATATCTCACTTCCTGGTCACCCTTCCATGACACCCCATCCTACATCCACCCTTCCCCCTTCCATTTGCTTCTATGAGGGTTCTCTCCCAACCATCCACCCTCTCCCGTCCCACCTCTCCAACATCCCCCTATGCTAGGACATAAAACTTCCACAGCACTAAGGGCCTCCTACCCCATTGATGTCAGACAAGGCCATCCTCTGCTACCTATGTATCTAGAGCCATGGATCCCTCCCTGTATACTTCTTTGTTGGTGGTCTAGTTCTTGGGAGCACTGGGTAGTCTGGCCTGTCTACATTATTCATGTTATGGGGTAGCAATCCCCCTCCACTCCTCTAGGTCTTTTGCCAGCTCCCCCACTGTGGTCCCTGAGCTCAGTCTGATGGTTGGCTCCAAGCACCCATATCTGCATTGGTCAGTTGCTTGCAGAACCTCCCAAGGAACAGCCACACCAGGTTCCTGTCAGCAAGCACCTCTTTGCAACGGCAACAGTGCCTGAGTTTGGTGATTGCAGACAGGATGGATATATCTCCAGGTGGGGCGGTCCCTGGATGGCCCTTTCTACAGTCTCTGCTCTATTTTTTGTCCCTATCTTACCTTTGGACAGGAAGATTTCTGGGTTAAAAATTTTGAGATGTGTAGGTGGCCCCATCCATCGATCTGGGGCCATGCCTATCTCCTGGAGGTGGTCTCTACAGGTTCCCTTTCATTGTGTGTTTAGGCTAAAGTCATCCCTATTAGGTCCTTGGAGTCTCTTGCTTCCATGGTGTCTAGGACTCTCCAGTGACTATTCCCAGTTCATCATCCACTAATGCTACATATTTTTATCCAATTTTCTGATCCTCTTTACCTCTCTCCCAGTCCCTCCAGTTCCTGATACTTCCCCCCTTATTTCTTCCCCCTCCTCTTTACCTGCCAGGTACCCCCCTCTTTACACATCCCACTATCATCTTGTTCTCCCCTCAGTGCAGGACTGAAACATGCACACTCAAGACGTTAGAATGTAGAGAACCAAGTAACCTTATTAAAAATGAGGTACAAAGCTAAACAGAGAATTCTCAACTAAGGAATCTCGAATGGCTGAGAAGCACTTAAAAAATGTATAGCTGTCTCCTGAGAGACTCTGCTACAGCCTGACAATACAGAGGTGGATGCTCACAACCAACCATGGGACTGAACACAGGTTCCCCAATGGAGGAGTTAGAGAAAGGACTGAATGAGCTGAAGTGATTTGCAACCCAATAGGAAGAGCAAAATATCAAGCAACCAGAACCCCCAGAGTTCCCAGGGACAAAACTATCAACTAAAGAGTACACATGGAGGGACCCATCGCCTTGTGGGCCATAAATAGGAAGAGAAGCCCTTGATCCTGTGAAGGCTTGATGCCCCAGTGAATGGAAATGCCAGGGTGGGGAGGCAGAAGTGG
>NC_045030.1:68391640-68440168 GCF_008632895.1 Mastomys coucha | reverse complement strand
AGATGGGTTTATTAATGCGATTTGAATATTTCTCACTAAGGTAATCAGTCATATTAGGGGATGGCTTTAGGCTTGAATGATGTCCAGTAAACATTAACTAGCAGCTACTATTTCCAAATTTACTGTCAACACCACAAAATATCCAAGAATTCTTCATTTTTCATTTAACTAAGATCATGTTTAAGTACTTTCATATGCTGTGTACTGAACTAAAATTTATTATGCAAAGGATGAGTAATAAATAATGATTCTTTTAAGGATTAGGGTCAAATAGGAAATATATTTAACTGATATTATTGATTGTAGTATACATAAGAATAAATTATTATGATTTTAATTCATTATAATATTGCAAATAATTATTTATATGAGGAAAACATATACTTTTGACTGTTATTAGCTCTTGCATAACAGAAGTAGCAATATTTAAGCTAAAGCATCATAAAAAGGTAAGTGAGAAGAAGATTGTTTAAAAAGAAATATAAGAGAAAAGATTTGTGTTATGGTTTGAACCCAAAGTAATACCTGTTTGTGGCAATTTCCTCTAAGACAAGACCATCTATTTTGTAGGGAAACTTACTAAGACACAGGAGTTTTACAAAGAGCTAAAACAACATGTTCTGAAAATTGAAATCATCTACACTGTAGAAAGGTTCTTAAGATATGAAGTAAACAACTCAAAATAGATTGAAATAGTTCTTGAAACTGAACAAATTCTCTAGTCTCTCTTCTCTCAAGTATATGTAAGTAGTAGGGATTTTTGAGGGATACACTCAGACAAGTTGAAGTTCCTGGAAAAAGCAAAGATCAGTCTAGTTGCCTAGAAAAAATGAAGACCAATCAAGTTGGCTGAAAGAGACTCAGATGAACTGAGCCACCTTGATAGAACACTTTCAAACCTTTTGAACTGTCTGCAAGAAGTATGGTGGTATGCTCAAAGTTTCCAGCTTACATGAGCTGTCACACATGAAGGACTTGGTGATACACTGTATTTGCATACTTGCTTCTCCTTTTTAATTTTCTTTTTTTATTTTTTACTTTAAACTCAAGATCTTATTGCCCTCCCAGTCCACCCTCCAACTGTTCCACATCCCATACCTCTTCCCTGCCCCCTGTATCCATGACAATGTCACCACCCCCTCACACCAGACTGCTAAACTCCTTGGGCCTCTAGTCTCTTGAGGGATCTTAGAGTTGCATCTACTCTAAGTAAACACAGACCTGGCAGTCCTCAGCTGTGTGTGTGTTGGGAGCCTCATATCATCTGGTGTATGCTGCCTGCCTAATTGTGGTCTAGTATTTGAGAGATCTCAGAGGTCCAGGTTAATTGAGACTGCTGGTTTTCCTACAGGGTCACCCTCCTCCTCAGCTTCTTCCAGCTTTCCCCTAATTCAACCACAGGGGTCAGCTACTTCTGTCCATTGGTTAGGTGTAAATATCTGCATCTGACTCTTTCAACTGCTTGTTGGGTCTTTTGGAGGGCAGTCATGATAGGCCCTTTTTTTGTGAGCTTTCTAGTCTCCATAATACTGTCAGGTCTTGGGGCCTCCCCTTGAGATGGATCTCACTTTGAGCCTGTCACTGGACCTTCTTTTTCTCAGGCTCCTTTCCATTTCTATCCCTGCAGTTCTTTAGGACAGGAACAATTATGGGTCAGAGTTGTGATGGTGGGATGGCAACCCCCTCCCTCACTTGATGCCCTGTCTTGCTGCTGGAGGTGGGTCCTATAAGTTCCCTCTCCCCAATGTTGGGCATTTCATCTAAGGTCCTGAGAGTCTCTCACTTCCCATGTCTAGTACATTCTGAAGGGTCCCCCTAACTTCCTACCACCCGAGGATGCATGTTTCTATTCTTTCTGCTGGCCCTAATCACTACCATATAGTAACAATAACATTCATATCTCTCAACTTTTCTCTCCACCCTCTTGACAACTGATGGAGATGTCAAGTAAATAAATGCAATATAATAAGAAAATAAACTTACAAACTTAGGGTACCATGCAATTTTTACTATCCAAATAAATAGATATAATTATCAATTGTTTATAAGAATATATCACTGGATATGAAGGAGAAATAGAGTGATAAAGTATAATGCCACTGACATAAGTTCAAAATTCATACACATAGAACACTAATATAAGTTTTACAAATGAATACATAGTGAGTATAAATGACTTCCTATGACTGGAAGGACATTGGAATCACAAATGTAGAATACTCCCAATCATTGTAGATGGAGAAGACTAGATATCCATGACAAAACCAGCTGATAAATAACTGAATATGAAATTAACTCAAACAAATCAGTAGCCTTCTTTTATACAAAGTTTTAATGGGCTGAGAAAGAAGTTAGCAATACAACACATTTCATAATAGTCACAAAAAACATAAAATATCTTGGTATATGTCTAACCAAGCAAGTGAATGGTCTATATGACAAGAACTTCAAGTCCCTGAGATAAGAAATTGAAGAAGACCAAAGAAGTTGGAAAGATCTCTCATACTCATGGATTGGTAGGATTAACATAGTAAAAATATCCATCTCACCAAAAGCAATTGAAAAGATTCAATAAAATCTCCATTAAAATTCCAACTTAATTCTTCACAGACATGGACAGAGCAATTCCCAACTTCAAATAGAATAACAAAAAACTCAAGATAGCAAAAACAATTCTTAACAATAAAAGAACTTCAGAGGAATCACCATCCCTGTCCTCAAGCTGTTTTACAGAGTAATAGTGATAAAAACTGCATGATATTCACACAGTGAAAGAAAGGTTGATCAATGGAATAGAACTGAAAACCCCCAGAAATAAAACCACACACCTATAGACACTTGACCTTTGACAAAGAAGCCAAAACCATACAGTGGAAAAAAGAAGGCACCTTCAACAAATGGTGATGGTTTAACTGGTAGTCTGCATATAGTGGAATGCAATTTGATCCATTCTTATCTCCTTGTATACAGCTCAAGTCCAAGCGGATCAAGGACCCCCACATAAAACCAGATATGCTGAATCTAATAGAAGAGAAAGTGGGAAATTTTCCTGAACAGATCAAGAAATTTAAACATTGTCTTTCTACTAATTCAGCCCTACAGAGGTTATTAGAAGGAAAACTCCAACACAAGGAGGGTAACCACACCCAGGAAAACACAAGAAATTAATTATTTCATTACATTTTTCAACAACAAAAGAACATATGAAGACAATCACATTCATTCGATGACTTCTGGATACTATTTAATGTTCTTGATCAGTTTTGCTTACTGGAAATTTGTATGCATTAGTGTGGATGACTTTATCATCATAATGTAGTGATCATGTTGTATAATGAAATATAAAATATAGAAGTAAAATTAGAATAATCAGTATTTTATACATTGTCTTTTATTGATTTAAAGAGGACTGTTGTTATACAGAAGGAAAACATAGTAATAGCAATATAATTATTAATAATTATATCTTATGAAACTAAGTTTCATAATTTCATAAGATATTAATAATTCATGCATTTATTTCTACATTTAGTGGTTGATTTAGGGGTGTTATTTTAATGGTTCTCTTCAAGAAAGACTACTAAACCATCTAGTCTGTCCATTTCTCTGCTAAATATTTCAGAATGTGACAACTGATCTAATTATTTTCCTCTTGCCTCTTTTCACCACCATGTTATTATGTAGCAAAATTTCATTGTCATTATGAGGTTCTTTTGTTCTCAGTTGAAAGAAAAATAATTTGCAATTAATTTGACAGTTACAAATGAACATGTTCTCTTTTGTTTTGTCTGAGAGGCCTGCATAAATTCTGTTATGAATTCCCTTTTGTAAAGAAAAATGAAGCATAATTTTTTAAATTATTATACCAAGAGGAACTGAAAATTTGCTACTGCATTTTACAGACTGCAGTAAGATAAAACTAAGTGTGCAATGTGCCCTTTTTACTTTTTAACTATTGTCAAACAAGGTCACTTTAATACATTGTGGATATTCATGAGATTGTATATAATGTCAATTGTGTGAAAGGTAGCATGCATATATATATGTTTTAAATATGTTCTCCTGAAACTTCCAGAGATTTGGAAGTTTCCAAACAAGGTTTCGAAACTTCCAGAGATTTGGAAGTTTCCAAACAATGTTTCAAACAATGTATGTTATAAATACAGCTTTTCCACTGTTTTAACATGATATAATGTTTACCTGGTACTCTATTACAATAGCTTGCATCATCTTTGGTTATTAACAATTAAGCGTGAGTGTCATAACCAAATAATCCTTTCATCTCTATTATTTTACATTTTGAAAAAGGGAGAAATTAATCCATGTTCATTTTTATATCTAGGAATTTAAGAGCCACATAGTAGACCTTTTTTCAAAAATCTAATGTTATATCCTAGTCATTTAGTAATTATTGTCTGGTATTTTGTGTACTGGCTTGCTCTATGTATTTTAATACAAAGGCATGAAAATGTATCTCTTTGCAAGAAAAGCTTGCCTAGTATGCTCAGGAATCTGAATTCCATCTTTTTATCTCAAAATAAATAAATAATTATTCCATACATTTTCACTAATGATAAACAAATTCATTAGAATAATTATTATTTCTATTCTAATTTGATCCTTATAGGGATCTTTAGAATCTATGTTCTTTTTTTCTTTAGTTTATTTCCTTACCTAGATTTTTCTTTTTTTCCCATTTTTATTAGTTATTTTTTATTGGCATTTCAAATGTTTGCTCCCTTCCCACTTTCCCCTCTACAAACTCCCTATCCCCTCATCCCCCTCTCTGCACCTATGAGGGTGCTTCCTCACCTGCCCATCCACTCCTGCCTCAGTACCTTAACATTCCCCTATCTTGGGTCATCAAGCCTACACAGGACAAAGGGCTCCCTTCCCAGTAATGTCAGATAAGGCAGTCCTATGATATATATTCAGCTGGAGCCATGGTATTCCATGTGTACTCCTTGGTTGGTGGTTTAGTCCCTGGGATCTTTGGGGGATATGGTTGATATTTTTATTCTTCCTATGGGAATAAAAATCCTTTCATCTTCTTCAGTCCTTTTTCTAACTCCTCCATTAAGGACCCCATTGGTCAGTTCTCAGTCCAATGGTTAATTGTGGGCATCTACCTCTGTATTTGTAAGGCTCTGGCAGAGCCTCTCAGGATTCAGCTTTATCAGGCTCCTGTCACCATGCACTTCTTGGCATCCAAAATAGTGTCTGGGTTTGATGACTATATATGGGATGGATGCACAGGTGGGGAAATCTTGAGATGGCCTTTCCTTAAGTCTCTGTTTTACAATATGTCTCCATATTTGTTCCTGTGGTTACTTTTGTTCCACTTTCTAAAAAAGACTAAAGCACCCACTCTTTTGTCTTCCCTTTTCCTGTGGTCTGTGAATTATATCTTGGGTAATCCTTGATTTTGGGCCAATATCCACTTATCAGAGAGTGCATACCATGTATGTTCTTTTGTGATTTGGGTTACCTCACTCAGGATGATATTCTCCAGATCCATCCATTTACCTAAGAATTTCACAAATTCATTGTTTTTAATAACTGAGTAGTACTCCGTTGTGTGAATATACCATATTTTCTGTATCCATTCCTCTGTTGAGGGACATCTGGGTTCTTTCCAGCTTCTGGTTATTATATATAAGGCTGCTATGAACATAATGGAGCATGTATCTTTGCTATATGTTAGAACATCTTTTGAGTATATGACCAGGAGTAGTATAGCTTGGTTGTCAGGTAAAACTATGTCCAGTTTTCTGAGGAACCACCAGACTGATTACCAGTGATTGTACCAGCTTGCAATCCCATTAACAATGGAGGAGTGTTCCTCTTTCTCCACATCCTTGCCAGCATCTGCTGTCACCTGAGGTTTTTATCTTAGCCATTCTGATTGGTGTGATGTAGAATCTCAGTTGTTTTGATATTGCATTTCCGTGAAGACTAAGGATGTTGAACATTTTTTAGGTGTCGTACAGTATGCCTCAGTTGAGAATTTATTTTTTTTAATTAGATATTTTCTTTATTTACATGTCAAATGATATCTCCTTTCCCAGTTTCCCCTCTAAAAAAATAAAATAAAATAAAATAAGAAACCCTGTTCCCTCCCCCTCCTGCTGCTCACCAACCCATCATCTCCTACTTCCTGGCCCTGGTATTTCCCTACACTGGGACATAGAACCTTCACAGGACCAAGAGCCTCTCCTCCCGTTGATGACTGACTAGGCCATCTACTGCTATACATATGTAGTTGGAGCCATTAGTCCCACCATGTGTACTATTTGCTTGGTGATTTAGTACATGGGAGCTCTGAGAGTACCAGTTAGTTTATACTGTTGTTCATCCTAAGGGGCTGCAAACCCTTCAGCTCCATGGGTCCTTTCTCTAGCTCCTTCATTGGAGACCCTGAGCTCAGTCCAATGGATGGCTGTGAGCCTCTACTTCTGTATTAGTCGGGTACTCTCAGAGCCTCTCAGGAGACAGCTATATCAGGCTCCTGTCATCCAGCACTTGCTGGTATCCACAATAGTATCTGGATTTGATGATTCTATATGGGAAGGATTCCCAGGTAGAACAATCTCTGGATTGTCCTTTCTTCAGTCTCCACTCCATAGTCTCTACAACTCCTTCCATAGGTATTTTGTTCCCCGTTTTATGAAGCAACCAAGTATCAACACTTTGGTCTTCCTTCTTCAGGGAGTAAACCACCAACCAAAGAGTACACATGGGTGGTGGGACTAATGGCCCCATCAGCATATGTATAGCAGAGGATGACCAAGTAGGTCATCAATGGGAGGAGAGGCCCTTGTCCCTGTGAAGGTTCTATGCCCCAGTATAGGGGAATGCCAAGGCCAGGAAGCAGGAGAGGGTGGGATAGTAAGCAGTGGGAGGGAGGAGGGAACAGGGGATTGTTTTGGTTTTTGTTTTTGTATTTTATTTTATTTATTTTCTTTTTTTTTGGAGGGCAACCTGGGAAAGGAGATATTTTATGACAAGTAAATAAGGAAATCATTTAATAAAAGAGAAAAAATTAGCAAAGTATTTTTTAAAAAAGTGATTAAAATTATTTTTAAGACAAAAAGCCAGGGACAATGTATTTCAGAGACAATACTTACCTCTTTAGTGAGTCATTGTATACATTTGTCTTCTACCCAGCCAGTGAAACATTCTTGTTTAAATTCATTTCAGTTTCTTTCACATTTATTTAAAAATAAGCTTGTCTTTAATTTTTGCATTGTATTTACATTGTAAGTTGGCGCTTTTCCTTCCTCTTGAACTTATTATGACATTCCTTTCTCTATCTATTTTCATCACTTAATTAAAAACACATCTTAAGAGTGATGTATCTCTAAAAGTCAAATAAAAGTTATTTCATATTGTTTTTGAAGAGACAAAAATCTTTACTGAATGGAAGTTTTCAACTATATTAATGATCTGTACTCTTTCCTTCAGCTTTTCTGTTTAACTTTCTTAACTTTAACTATGCTATGTTTAACTTTAAAATAATCTTATTGTCAGTTATGAAATGCAAAGCTCCCTTCTGAGGATCACTCTCTAAGGGCTTCTTACCATACTACCAGAGTATTATTCTGGCAGATTTCTTTCTTTTATTCTTTTATTAGATATTTCCTTTATTTATATTTTAAATGATATCTCCTTTCCTGGTTTCCCCTCTGGAAAAACAAACAAACAAACAAAAAACAAAACAAAACAAAAAAACTGTTCCTTCCCCCCTCCCGCTGCTTTCCATCCCACCCTCTCCTGCTTCCTGGCCCTGGTATTCCCTTACACTGGGGCATAGAACCTTCACAGGACCAAGGGCCTCTCCTCCCATTGATGACTGACTTGGCCATTCTTTGCTATATATGCAGCTGGAGCCATGAGTCCTCCCACGTGTACTCTTTGGTTGGTGGTTTAGTCCCTGGGAGCTCTGATGGTACTAGTTAGTTCATATTGTTGTTCTTCCTAAGGGGCTGTAAACCCCTTCTGCCCCTTGTATTCTGGCAGATTTCAAACACAAATGAACCCAATTATTGTATAGATGCATCAGAAAGTGAATTAAATTTTAAATTTCCTTGTAAAGTTTGAGAATTGACTGCATCATCTGATTTTAGGAATATGGTTTTTATTTTATCTATCCCTTAATTTGTGGGAAGACTGATGGAATTATATGTATCAACGTCTAAGAGGAACACAGCTTCTGCATTTAATACAATTCAATTATGAAGGAATTTAATTAAATAAATCATAAATTAAATTTATGATATTGAATATGGAAGAACTAAATTCTTACTCTATTCAATGTAACCTACATTGATGATAGTTCTTTAGTAGTTTAAAAATAAAATGAAAATATGCAACATTAAAAACATTTCATTCCAAGGTGGGTTGTTAAAAGCACTAAATTGTTACAGGTTGAGACATGTAGTTTAGAGATTCAGGACAATGCACAACTAAAGGCTTTTCAACGTATTTTCTAAATATACAACACTCTATCAGCTTATCTAAGCACATGTAATAGCACATGTAATATGTTTGCATCCTATTGATCTTTAACTTAATATTCAAAATGTATAGAAATGTTAGAAAAAGTTCACTTCTTCCATACAAAATAAATTTGTAAAGTATATCGATTCTACTTCATTAATAGCTAGCAAATAATTTTCTCCAATATATATGATTCTCAATAGTAAAAAGAAATGAGAGTTTAAATTTATAAGTAACACAAAAACACAAAGTTCCAAGTTTTAGATGTTAGGAATGTAAATCTTTGGTATTAAATATGAATTGATAATGTATTCATTGTTAAAGTATTCAAACCTCCACAAATGTTCATGTAGGGAGGTAAGTCAATAACAGAAATGGGTTGTAAAAGATGACAAAAGATCTAAAAAAAAGAAGATAAATTTTAACTATTTCTATATGTCCTAATGATGTCTATTAGTATCAGAACAACAACAAAAAAGCTTCAAAATCTTGTTGCATTATTATTGTAAAACAAACAAACAAACAAATACCCCCCCAAACATCCCTTTATAATTCGGCAACAAGCAACTTAAAATATCTTTTTAAAGAAATTATCCCATTTTAATAAAATAAAATAATAACCTTGTAATAAATATCACAAAAGTTATGAAAGAATTTATAAATCAGATTGTAAACAGTGCTAAGGTATATAAAGAAGGCCATTGGCTTAGGGAGATTTTGTGTTCAGCTGTTCATAAAGGAAAATTCAACCTCTAATCATTGTTGGAAATAACTGCTCTTATGTTAAATGAATACTGGGGGAGAACAATTATGATTGCAACAGTTATGACCCAACTCAAGGCCTTTGAGTTTCCTTGAGCTTTCAATTTGCTCTGTGACTTTACATTCTTTTTATATAACTTAATCTTCATGACTAAAGGATGACTGCTCTAATTTCCATATAGCATAAACACTATGAACAAAAGAGTAGCAGATATTCACACCTACTATAAATTTAAAAAATTAAATATTAACTCATATATATTATATAAATATTTTCTCCCATTCTATAAATTCTTCAAGTTTTTAGCTCCATTGATTGTTTCACTTAGTGGGACTGTACATTAGTACAACAAATATTTTGTATGAATTTTTCACAGTATATTTAAATTTTCAGGCATACATAGTTGAATATTGAGGTTATTAAATAATTACCTGATAAATAATTAGTGAAATTTTATTATTTCTGTTATCATGCTTGAAGCATTTCAAAATGAAAGATATCAGTGGTGAGATTATTTTGAATAAAATCAGATATTTTATTTTACAAAATACCTTTCGGATGGTTTACGGTTTATTAATTTAGGGATTTCCCTTGTTCATGTATCAAAGATTAATGATTTAAAGCAGCTCAAATCTGCTCAAATGATTTGGATGCTGAAGCAATGCATGCTTTTAAGTGTGCAAAATTGTAAAACTCATTTGACTGTCTAGCAGAGAAGGGTCATACACCTTGACAATCTCAGCAGTTTGGAAAGAAAATTGCAGTTCAATTTTTAAAGCACAAGCAAAACAGATGTACTACATCTGCACTGTTCCCATTTAAATTTTAGGCTATGAATCAGCAGGAAAGAGTGCTACATGTGCTGCTTCAAAGTCTATGTCTAAATGTGTGAAAATTCCCCATTTTAATGTCTTATGCATACACTCAACAAGAGCATACCATTTTTTCCTCAACAAGAGCTGTGTGAGGACTAATGCAGTCCTTGTTCCTTTTTTAACTGTTTGATGTCAATCTTAATCTAATGGTAGAGAAAAAGACAAATAATTCTGGAAGTCACTTATATGTATTCTGTGCTAAAAGAAGAAAGTCAATTCAGGGAAAACAAACAAAATGTTAACATTACACTTCTTCCATCCAGGCTCTTTAAATATACTCTCAGAACAAAAAGAACACAGATTAATTATTTTTTTAGTACCAAGTGAACAAAGAGTTTCATCGATGGGGAATGGTTATTTTTCAAAATTAATGTTTCTTTAGTAAACTCCTTCTTGCTGGGTGGTAGTGGCACATGCCTTTAACCCCAGCACTTGGGAGGCAGAGGCAGGTGGATTTCTGAGTTGAGGCCAGCCTGGTCTACAGAGTGAGTTCCATGACAGCCAGGGCTACACAGAGAAACCCTGTCTCAAAAAGACCAAATAAATAAATAAATAAATAAATAAATAAATAAATAAATAAATAAATAAACAAACCTTCTTGATTGCTTTCAAAGACATGGTCACTACTGTTTACTCTTTATACTTGTATGTACGTTTCCAGCACTGATAGTTTAGTATTGGATAATCAATTGGTACATTTTTCTTGATAAACATGAACTCTCCTGTTCTCCATAGATTTCTATTAATGTACTTGTAAATCTCATTATTGAACAAACATGTTGTTGAGAGTTTATGGGTATAGCTTCTGACACTTGTAGGAGACATAACTTCCTAACCTCCTGAATCCTAAAATCTTTCCTATCCCTCTTATCAACGTTCCCTGAGCTTCTAGTTCTAGAGTGTTTTGTAGTTATATTCATTGGGATTAGATTCAACGATGCTGCATTTTGAGTGGTTATTTACTTATTTTTTCATTTATTTGTTTATATTCCGAACACTGACCCAATCACCATCCCCTACAGAGTCCTTCCACCCATTCACTACTACCTTTCTCCTCTGAGAGAGTGGGGGCTACTCTGGGTATACCCCAACCCTATTATATCAGTTCTATGAAGGATTAGGCACATCCTCTTTCACTGAGGCCAAACAGGCAAGCCCTGTTCATGAAAGGGTTCTCCAGTAAGGCTACAGCTTTAAGGACAGCCCCTGCTCCAGTCATTTGGAGACCCACATGGAGACTGAGCTGCATTTCTGCTACATATGTGCCAGGGTCCTTGGTCCAGCTGGTGTGCACTCTTTGGTAGATGGCTTAGTCTCTGAGAACTCCCAGGGATCCAGGTTAGTTGACGCTAATGGTCTTCCTGTGGGGTTCCTATCCACGTCAGGGCTGTCAATCCTTCCCTCAATGCTCCCTCAAGAACTCCTGAACTCCATCCAGTATTTGGTTGTGGGTGTCTGCATCTGTTTCAGTCAGCTACTGGGTAGAGCTTCTAATAGGACAATTATACTTTGTTCCTGTCTGAAAGCTAACAGTACCATTAATAGTGTTAGATACTGGTGCTTGCCCATGGGATGGGTCTCAAGTTGGGCCGGTTACTGGTTGGTCATTCACTCAGTCTCTGTTCCATCTTTGTTCTTGCATTTCCTTTAGACAGAACAAAATTTGAATCAAACCTTTTGTGAGTGGGTTGGTGTTCTTATCTCTCCATAAGAGGTCCTGCCTGGCTACAGGAGTTGGCCTTTTGAGGTTCCATGTCTCCTTTGTTTGGTATCTGTTTCTGTTACATTGATGATGGTGGTGGTACTGTGTGTATGTGTGATTTTCTTCTTTTGTTTTTTTTTTCTATAAAATAATTAATTTTTTGTGTTTTTCTGGGGGTAGTTACCCTCCTTGTATTGGAGTTTTCCTTTTAGTATCCTTTGTAGGGTTGGATTAAGAGAAAAATAATGTTTAAATTTGGTTTTGCCATGGAATATCTTTATTTCTACATCTATTGCGATTGGAAGTTTGCTGGGCATATTAGTCTGGGCTGGAATCTGTGGTCTCTTAGGGTTTGCAAGACATTTGTCCAAGATCTTCTGGCTTTTAGAGTCTCTGTCAAGAAGACAGGTATAATTCTGATTGTTCTACTTTTGTATGTTACTTGTCCTTTTTCCCTTGTAGCTTTTAATATTCTTTCTTTGCTCTGTACATTTAGTGTTTTGATTATTATGTGGTGGGAAGACTTTCTTTTCTGGTCCAATTTATTTGTTGTTCTATAAGTTTCTTATACATTTATATGCTTCTCTTTCATTAGGTTAGGGAAGTTTTTTTTTTTTTTTATTTTTCACAATATTGCTGAAGATCTTTCCTGGCCCTTTGAACTGGAAATCTTCAACTTCTATTCCTATTATTCTTTGGTTTGGTCTTTTCTTATGTACCAAACATACTGGATATTTTGAGTTAGAAATATTTTACATTTGGCATTTTCTTTGACTGATTTTTTTTCTACTATGGTATCATCTACACCTGAGATATGCTTTCTTCTATGTATTATTATTATTATTATTATTATTATTATTATTATTATTATTATTATGTTTTTTCAAAACAGGGTTTCTCTGTGTAGCCCTGGCTGTCCTGGAACTCACTCTGTAAACTAGGTTGGCCTCAAACTCAGAAATCTACCTGCCTCTGCCTCCCAATTGGTGGGATTAAAGGTGTGTGCCACCACTGCCTGGTTCTCTTCTATCTCATATATTCTGTTGGCAATGCTTGCTGCTGTAGTTCATGTTCTCTCTGCTTATTTTTTTCTGTCCCTAGGGTTGCCTTCATCTGTGTTTTCTTTACTGCTTCTATTTTCATTTTGAGGTGTTGGACTTTTTTTTTTCATTTCCTTCACCTGTTTGGTTGTATTTTTCTGTATTTCTTTAAAGGATTTGTTTCTTCTTTAAGGGTGCCTATGTGTTTGATTGTGTTTTCCTGTATTTCATTGAGAGATTTATTTATATTCTCTTTAAAGGTGTCTATTATCTTCATGAGATGACATTCAGGGTCACAATCTTGTTGTTCACTATCTAGAACTTTCTGTACTAGGAAAGCTGGGTTCTTATGGTGCCACGTCGCACTAGCTTTTGTTGATTATGCTCTTGTATTTGCATTTTTCCATCTGATCTTCTTTAGGATTGGCTGGTGTGGTAGTCCCTGGGTATCCACTGTTGGAGCAGGGCCTACTGGAAGCCAGGCAAAATGTGGGATAGGTAAGAGTGTGCTGACTCTTAATGAGAGTTGGTGGTGTGGACAAGAAGGAACATGGAGCTCTGATACGGTGGGACAATGCTTATGACTTCTGGGCTTGCTGGGATCCAGTAGGCAGGGATATTGGAGAATATTTTTTTCACCTTGAGGTCCAGGATGGGAGCAGGCCTCCAAGGATACGGGTGGAGCTATGGGGTGGGAAGAGATGTGCTGATCCTCACTCAATTCTGCTTGTGGTTTTCTAAACTGTTTTCTTTCTTTTTTTATTAGATATTTCCTATATTTACATTTCAAATTTTATTCCTTTTCCTCATTTCCCCCATGAAAGCCCCCTTATCCCATTCCCCCTCTCCCTGCTCACTAACCCACCCACTCCTGCTTCCCTGTCCTGGCACTCCCCTACACTAGGGCATTGAGCCTTCACAAGACCAAGGGCCTCTTCTCTCATTGATGCCCCTCAAGGCCATCTTCTGCTACATATGTGGCTGAAGCCTTGAGTTCCTCCTTGTGTATTTTTTGATTGGCCAAGACATGCCAACAAGTGCTTGCTGACAGGAGTCTATTGTGGCTGTCTCCTGAGAGGGTCTGCCAGTGCTTAACAAATACAGATGTAGAGGCTCACAGCCATCCATTGGACTGAACACAGGGTCCCAATAGAGGAGCTAGAGAAAGGAACCAAGGAGCTGAAAGGGTCTGCAGCCCCATAGGAGGAAAAACAATATGAACCAACCAGTACCCCCAGAGCTCCCAGAATCTAAACTGTTTTCTGTTGCAAAGAGAAGTTTCCTTGAGTGGATAAGATTAATTGTATCTGTGGATATAAGAAGAATGTATAGGTTGTTGTTAGAAGTTATTGTGGTTTAGGAAAGGAAGGGTTGTGGGATTTTCTCAAATATCCATAGGTTAACTACCACCAAGTACATGTCTAGGTTTCCTGTACAAAGCATGCTTTTATCTGTTGTTTAATGAGTCTTGAATATAATTAGAGAGCTATTGGTTACTACCAAAATGTGCATGCTGCTACTGTACATTTAGGGTTATCATGATCATTGATGTGATTTCTAGGCATCAAAGCTGAGTTAGAATATTAGTTTCTTTTGCCCTATGGAAGTTCCTGATTCCTCCTGGTATCATGAAAGTTTATATTCAGGGAGAGATCATTTAAGTAAGTTCAAGTTCACTGGTCTCTGAGCCAGGTTTATGAAGGACATGGTATCTTCAGTGATAAGAGACTTAACCTTCCACTTCTTTGCAAGTTTGGTGGAAATGAAAGGAAATAAAAATAAGTGGTATGTTTGGGGATACTCTTCAACATTATTTGTCAAAAACTCAAAGGATGACTTCTCATGTCTGCTAATAAGGTTCTTATTAGTTGTTCTTGGCCCTTAAAGGGAGCATTGTTAGACAATATAAAACATTTGTATGTATATACACAAAATTAGGTGCTTTATATGTTTTTCTACTAAATAGTTAATAGTATGATTCCTCATGGTTTTATTAGATATTTGCCTTCTTCACCTTCCCCAAAGAATACCACTTTTACATTTCTTCTTCCAGATCATCTGTACTGGCTGGTTTTGTGTGTCAACTTGACATTGGCTGTACTTATCACAGAGAATGGAGCCTCAGTTGAGGAAATGCCTCCATGAGATCCAGTTGTAGGGTATTGTCTCAATTAGTGATCGAGGCAGGAGGATCCCTTGTGGGTGGTACCATCTCTGGGTTGGTAGTCTTTGGTTTTATAAGAAAGCAAGCTAAGCAAGGCAGGGGAAGCAAGCCAGTAAGAAACACACCTCCATGGTCTCTGCATCAGTTCCTATTTCCTGATCTGCTTGAGTTCCAGTCCTGACTTCCTTTGGTAATGAACAGCAATATGGAAGTGTAAGTTGAATAAACCCTTTCTTCCCCATCTTGCTTCTTGGTCATGATGTTTGCACAGAAAAAGAAACCGTGACTAAGACAAATTGGTGCTGGAACAGAAACCATGACTAAGACACCCATCTCCCTCTTTACCCTATTTCTGCATTTACCTACCTCCCACCCCTAAATCACTCCTATTTTCTGTTTTCACTTCCCATTTCTTTGATTATATCCATGATACTAGTCTGTTCTCTTTTCTTTTAACATCTTAAACCCACAGTACTGTCAGTGACCCTGTTTTACTTTCCTCAATTCAACAGTTGCCCTAGATTATAATTTCAGTGTCTTTGATTTCATCTTGGTAATTCTTATCATTATACATTGTACTAGAATGGTAGGTTTTAGAGAGAAAGACTGGTTTGATCTTTTTAATTGGTGATATATTGGGAATAATTCTCACATATAGACATCTTTCATTATTTTAACTTTGTTATTGACAGACCAGGTTGAAGAAGAAGGAATGATGTGTTGTTGGGTTGTGTCTAGAGTTTGGTGTATTGAACTCAGGTGAACAGAGGAGACTGGTTTCATACATGGCATTTCCTCACTCTTTTATGGCTGGAGTTTGTGTTTGGTAGATCTGACTGGGTGGAAAAGAGGATATTCAATGAGATCTTCCTTCTGCTGTGTTGGAGTATAATTAGGGAGGATCATTGTGGAATCTAAGAGCTCTGTTGTGGTGCAGACAGTGGTGACCAGGCTAGGCCTGTATACTAGTATGTGACAAGGACTAGATATGACAGGTTGCAGAAAAAGCATGGGCAGAGAGATCAGAGATACTTACAAGGTTAGATTGTGCAGAAGGATATAGGATGTACAAGTACAAAGTGGGATTGTAGAGGAATCCATGGGTAGTCACAATTAATTTTGATAGAAGGCTAGAGCTTGGCTGTGTTATAGGCAAAAATTGGTCAGACTAGGCTAGAACAAGAGATGTGGAACCTTGGGGAAGCCTACAGGTTGGTTCCTGCACAGGTAGGGATGGTCAGACTAGTCTGAGAAACTCATTATGTGACCTAGGCTAGATATATATCTGGAAAGTTGTAGAAAAGGCATGGATGGGATGAATGGGGTACTTATCAGGCTAGAGCCTAGAGTAGGATATGTGAAGTCTGAGAACCAACTGGGGCCTCTATGTTCTAATAACATAAAACATGTCTTAAACTATTTTTGACAGTATCAATTTTGCTAAACTATGCACTCACATACAAACACATGCTTCACACATTTGTGTGAACTTAGCAGAATGAACACAATTAAAAGAAAGGTAAAAAAAATTGTGGAAGTGTCACAAAGAGTAGATTTGTTATAATTTAATTATATGTTGTATATTTAATACATGAAAACTACATCTGCATCATCTCCACATGTCCCTTCCCCTACAATTATTCCTGTGTCCCACACCCCCTCTCCAAAACTTAGAATATTTAGAATATTCTTTATACTGAAAATTATAATGCTCTAGGTCCCAGTTTTCAAAAGCAACAGCCTTAGTTTCTTCCTTGGCAAATCTTATTCATGTACAGCAAGGCAGTAGAGACACTGTTCTGCTATGAACTTTTACTACTATAAAATATTTATACTTTTCAAAGGCTATTAAAAGAAGTCAACCAGGGGTGTCTTATTTTAGAACATCTATATCCAAATGAAATATAATGTGAGACACATATGCAATAAAAACAGTTTAGTAGTCACACTAAATATTAACAATGAATTCATAAAATAAATTTTGTGAAATATTTTATATCATCTATAATGTTACAATTTTGACATAATCATTTTTAAAAAATAACAGAATTATGTGTTACATACTTATTTTGAGTTCCTATGTACATTTTAAACATTGAGCAATTTAAGTTTGTTGTAGCCACATTTCTTTTTTTTTGATGAATAATTTTTTATTAGATATTTTCTTTATTTTCAATATCTCTTTTCCCAGGTTCCCCTCAAAAAAAAAGAAAACAGAAGAAAATAAAAAACAAAAACAAAAAATAAAACAATTCCCTGTTCCCTCCCCCTCCCCTGCTCACGTCCTCTCCTCCCATTGATGACCAACTTGGCCATCCTCTGCTATATGCATGCTGTGTAGCCACATTTCAAATGCTTATGGTCCCACTTTAAGCAGTGAAGTTCTAGAAGTGGGGAGTTAGCATTACATTTCAAATAATTTAGTGAATACACTTTTCATTACTGAACTCCCAAATACATCACTAGAAGGACAGTGCACTGATTTAATTTAAGATGTTAGTCTGTATTTAAAAAAAAAATTACAGTCCATTCTCTGCATTATGAGATACAAACTGTAGGGAAATTTTTCCAAATAAACAGAAGCAGCTAAGCTCTTTTTCAGGTAATTGAATTATGTAGTAGTTTTGTGACATGAATTTTTTTCATGGGGAATTTTATTGAAAAGTTAAAATGAACTCATCCCACTGAATTTGATTAGTTTGCTCTTTTATCACAATGTATGGGTGTGTGTGGGGGGGGTGTTGAGACATCTTCTATTGTTAGGGTACCTCTTGGATTAGTTACACATGATTAGAATAACTATGGTATAGGATATGATTACATGAGATTTGTGCCAGGCTGTCCATAAACTCATCTTCCTCAGATTAAAAAGTATAGAGGAGTCTACCCAATAACTTTTATTTTTCTATTTATACACTAACTAATGGTAGTGGTAAAGGTGTTTTTGTATTTCAGTTTCAGTATTAACACCACTCTCTCTTATGTAGCTTTGATCTCCACAAATATTCTGTAAGTTAAATAAATCAGTATCCTTTCCCCATCTTCCACAAAGAAAATGAATTCAGCTCCACTCATGAGAGTATCACTATTCTTATGTTTTATTTGCCACTTTTTTCATTACTACTACCAAATACCTAGCATGAACCAACTAATAGAAGTCCACATTTATTTTAGCTTATAGATTGAAGTAGTAATCAAATATTATAGGTAAGTTATGTTGATAAGAAGGTGAAGCAACTGGTAACCTTGTGCCCACAGTCAAGATCAATGAGTAATATATATATATATATATATGTTCCTGTTTACCTGCTTCCTTAGATTATTTATGCTTCCTGTATTAAGGGTTTGTCTTCTCTGCTGAGTTAAGCCTCCTTAGAAATGCTTTAACAAAGAAGACAAGAGGTGTGTTTCCTAGGTGATTCCAAATTCAATCAAGCAGGCAATGAAAATTACTTTCTAATTTTTGGTAGTAAAAATATATTCACCCTTAAATACCATGATATTAAGTACAGTAACACTTGAAGACACAGTATATTATTTGTGATTATTTGATGTTAGTTCTTCTAATCAA
The DNA here is from genome assembly GCF_008632895.1 of Mastomys coucha. Lineage (NCBI taxonomy): Eukaryota > Metazoa > Chordata > Mammalia > Rodentia > Muridae > Mastomys > Mastomys coucha. Next base: position 68,421,554 of record NC_045030.1, on the reverse strand, counting down.
ATACAATGTTTACTGGGTAATTTAGCAAACAACATGGTCATGCAAATCATAATATCTGTACTGGCTGGTTTTGTGCATCAAGTTATCATAGAGAAAGGAGCTGCTGTTGAAGAGATGCCTCCATGAGATCCAGCTGTAAGGCATGTTCTCATTAGTGATCAAGGGGGCAGGGCCCATTGTGAGTGGTGCTGTCCCTGGGCTGGTAGTCCTGGGTTCTATAAGAAAGCAAGCTGAGCATGGCAGAGGAAGCAAGCCAGTAAGGAACATCCCTCCATGGCCTCTGAATAAGCTCTTGCTTCCTGACCTGCTTGAGTTCCAGTCCTGACTTCCTTTTGTGATGAACAGCCATGTGGAAGTAAGCTGAATAAACCCTTTCCTCCCCAGCTTGCTTCTTGGTCATGATGTTTGTGCAGAAACGGAAACCCTGACTAAGACAATATTTAAGATAAATATTTTTATAATAAAATAATGTATACTTATAGCTAAACCAATAGTGTTAGTGAGGAAACTAAATTTTGGAAAGCTCTCTAATATGCATATAGGATGTAATCTTTACTATAAGAGAATGAAACTATCCAGCAGACATGGTTTTGGGCTTTTTTGGGGGGCATGTCAGATGATTAACATATGATACTGACACTGTAATATTGTTTTAAAATTAAAAATAAGTGCAAAATCTCTATGTAACCAGCTGCCTGTCATTTTGACTCCAAAGTTAAAAGAAAATCATTACTGAGATTGTGAGTCCACGGTCAAGAACATATTGGAAACAGTCTGCATGGTACATGAGGCAGATATCCTGACAGTTGTAGTGACAGTTGACATCTTGGGCTCAATGGAGGAGGCCAAAACACTACATTCTTAAAGTCCATGACAATATTTCATGTTCAACACCATGACCCCAAGTCTTCCAAAAAGAAGCTTGAACACATTTAAAGGAATCTTAAACTCAGAAAGATTTTCATCAACATGGAAGAAACAACTACATAGGAAAAGATGTTGAGCAAAGCACACTTTTTAAAGTGCCATTTTGTTGTCTCCTTCCCCCTTTTGCTTGGGAGCAATTTGGATTCTGTATGTGGCCCTACAGGCTGGAAGCTAGGGCTGAACACCCGCTGTGTGGAACACTGACTGCTGCTCCTTAGATCAAAGACTGACAGGTCTCATGTTTATGTTAAAAGCTTGCCGGATCTTCCTTTCAAGATCCTCCTCAGTCTGGTGTTTATGGATTTTCCCTGTTTATGTTAGATGGGCGGGTCTCGATTTCCCCTGGGTCTCGTTCCTCAGTGTGATTATTTAAACTCAGTGATCCAGTAAATACACATACCTCACTCGATGCAGCTACCTGGTGTCCGTGTTTTTTTCTTTCTCTCTCACCCGCTTGTGTTCACAGGTACCCAATAATCTCCAGTCCAAGAAGCACCCAACAGAAGTGAGGGTCCGCCGGCTAGACCGTCTACACCGTTTTTACTTGAGAGGCCTTGGACCTCTGTCAGTAGATAAGGCCTCACTTTTGAGAGGTAGGAAAAATTAGAGCTTACTGGTAATGACCATGATTATCCCCACTACCCCTACCCTGCCTTGCCATCTCTCTAGGACCACTAAGTTAGCATACTACAGCAAAATGGCTTAGACTCACTAGGGTGTGCACACAGGGATGTTTTATTTTTATTTTTATTTTTATTTTATATAGTCTGTGGAGTGGGAGTGTTTGGATCAAGTCATCTGGTAGAATTTCCTTTGAGTGTGTGTGTGTGTGGGGGGGTATTATTCATGCATTCTATTTGCTTTAACCTTTGAAGTTATCTCAGTCCTTACCCTTTTAAAGGTTTGGCTATGTATTTTTTCTTCTTATTCTATGACTTACCTCAGTATTGTCTCAATAAATTACCTTTATTTGTTTGTATTATAAATTGGATTTCTTTTGTTTGTATCACAGCTGTTTAAATGAAGCTTTATAAAGTGAACAGTAAAACCAGGACAGAATGACAGTCTCTTGATTGCCAATCTGGTCTATATGCTAAATACTCTGCCTTTCAATCAGAATTCTTCATCCCATCGTGATTCTGAATGCAAAGACATTGCTATTTTAGGACAATAAAAGTTTTAAGGTAAATATTAAGTAAGAATCTGAGTAAAATAGTGTATACTTGTAATTCCAAATCTTTTAAGATAGAGGTAGTATTGTGAATTTGAGGTTACTCTGGCCTGTTGAATGACCCTTTGCCAAATTAAATATGTTTATAATAACTGTAGTAGGTGATTATTATCTTTAATAAATTTTGATGAAAACAGTTTTAGTTATATAAAATGTATGAATTCTTTCATGATATGTGGGTGAGGATGAATTTATCTTTAAGAAATGAAGGTGAGTTTTCAGCTCTTAGGTTGTGACAGATTCTAAATGACTTAGTATCCTTAACTTCTACTCTGTTTCATGTGGATAACAACATAAGATACTGGCCTCAAAAAGCCATTGATAATAAAATATTGTAGAATAGTGGGTCCTTGTTGCTTAGAGATATATGTAATAGGGTGGGGAGCTATATGGGATATTTTGCAATGTCTTCAATAGTGCAGAATGCATATTTTTCTATTATTTTAGGTTACTAAATATCTTGCCTGCATGTATATTTATGCTCCAGTGTATGGGTGGTCTCTACAGAGGTCAGAACACGGCATTGGATCCCCAGGGACTGGAGTAACAAAAAATGTGACCTGCCATGTGATGTGGTTGCTAGAAATCAAACACAGGTGGTCTGAAAGAGTGGACAGTGCTCTTAACTGCTGAGCCAATAATCTTGCCCTGTACCATGTACATGCTTGATTTATTCCATAAATGCTTGTTAAGGCATTTGATCTACAGAATCACATGGATAATTTAAAAAATATACTAATGTTTGCTTTATTCCTGTATATGCATTTGCCATTGCTTTTAGGGCTGTTTTTACTTGAAACAAGTGTAGTTTGAAAGAAAATTTATGAACCTTCATATTTGCATATAATGTCTAGACTCAAGTTTCTCATGATAATTACATGGCATAGAGAAAAATAATTACAAAACAAATGGAATTACCAAATTATCTAAGGGGTTTGGAAAATGGAATATTTGATGGTGAATAGTAGAGTACATTCTAACACAGAAGCCAGATCTTATCCTGAACTCCCAGGCTAGTGAGATGTGAGTATTTGTGATGGAAAGGCTTCAATTTGTTAAATCAGGTTAATATCTCTTAATGATTTAGATCAAGGCAATGGATCACCCAAATTAATGTACTCTAAAGTATCTCAAGCTTGCAATGGGATTTTTGAAAGTTATAGGTTAATTGAGATGATTAATATCTGGGGTATATACTGACTCCATTATTCTTGTTATGGTTCTTTCCTAATCATGAGTTACATATCACAGCTCAAGCATAGATAAAGTGAATATAAAAATAGGGGAAAGAAGATGATTTAGTTTCTTTCTCTTGTTCTTTTTTATTTTTCTTGAAGTCTCTTAAATTATCCTTTGAACATCACTGAAAAGAACCTATGCATCAGGGTAGTAGACGTTATATCACAATCCAGCCTCTATTTTCACTACTGTCAATGTTATACAAGCTACTGCACATTTTTAGAACATGGCTTATCCCTTTGGTCCAACAGTACTACTTCATATTTTCTATTAGGCAGCCTAGGGAGGTAAATATCAATATGACATGAAAAATTTGAAATGGGGCAGCTTTATTGTATTTCTTTTTATCCTGAATTTGTCTTGGGATATGCACTACTTTGCTTAAGAATGACTAAGTCAGTTGTGGTATGGAGCTAAGCCTGAGAACTGCAAAGTACTAGGTTTGAGTTTTGTTCTAGTTGGTACTCCTGCTACATAAGTCAGGTACATGTATGTCATGCTAAAAAGAGTGACTGGACAGTAGTACCTCTCATGAGCACATTTGAAGAGAATCTATATTCTTTAACATTTCAGAAAAATGAGACATTCTTTTTAATACTTAGTTAAGAAGAAAATGAACACAAAACTAGCAAAGATTTAAAGGTATTCAAGTGACAGGAAATGTGTTCAAATTAATAGTAATTGATCTAACAATATGTTTAACACACAGTTATGAAGGGAATAACTGTCAAGAAAGGTATAGTCAAGTAATGCATTTGAAGACTATGTTTTATAAGCATCGCATGAATTTATGAAACAATAATATGGCTTCTATACAGATTTTATAAATTAATATTAGATTTTGAAGTACAAAATGGAACTAAAGATATGTGCATTCAGTTGTAACCATAATTTGAATTGTGGTTTTTGTCAAATTTGGCAAGGCTAGTACCTTCCTCATTTGATATTGATCCTTAGCAATGAGCCACACATCCAAATCTGCTAAGAAGTTCCATGAGTGAACTACTCATATCCTATTGATACTGTTTTGGTAAGCTGTAATGCTTGGTAGATAAGGCACAGAAGTTGTATTACTGACTTTTGGTATTCTAGGCATATTTTTGATATCATGTGTTTATCAGGATATAACCTCATCATAAACTGAGGAACTGAGGACCACTTGTGTTTGGAGGAGGTAACACTCATTTTCATGATGCCTGAAAATGAAAAACAAGTTAAAAAGAGAAGCAGAATTCCATGAACTGTATATAGAATTGCTGAGGATGTCTTTGATATGCAGTTTGTCTCTAGCTGTGAGTGTGGTTGGATTATTAACTGAGGATAACTAGAATATTGAATATTTTCGTTGGACTATACATTTCCCTCATCAAACTTTCATTGCTGGACAATATACTGAAAATAAAATATGTTCACAACTTTTAGTCATTGTACTCAGACTAATACAGTCACCTTGGATTTTTTTGTATGTGTGTTTGTTTGATTTGCTTTCTTCTTCAATATTTGAGGCTCATTTTACATATAGGAAACATGTATTTACTATCTTCTCTTGGGATATTCTTCTGTCACAAATCTTGATGGATTTTTTTTTATCTAGGGTTCTCTCAAAATTACCCCACAGATATCCATGTATTAATGTCCTGTCTAGAGAGAGTATTATTTTGTCCTAAGCGTGTTATTCCCTTTTATTGTGAAGATAAAATTATTATACATTCAAACTGACAATTTTAAACACTGGTCTCAATATATTGACAATATTAAAAACCAGACCCCTATGGAGAATGTGGACTATGCTACCAGACAGAAGAACTGGTAAGATTGAATGAAACCATATCCCATGAACCTCGGGTCATCTTCATGCCTAACTCCACTTGTTCTGGAACAGGTAACCACAATGCCCCATTGAGTGTACCAGAACAATACTCATGTAGGGAAAACACCTGAAGTCCTTCCCCATGTAAAAAGAGCATCACAAGCCTCTTAAACTGAATCAATGGAAAGTGTCTATCAATGGATCTCACCCTACTCCTCAATGCTTATAAAGTTCCTATGCCCATGGAATAAAGTGTTCAAGTTATTTCACTGAAAATCATCTGAGAGTGGCTGTTTTACTAACCTGTAACACTTTGAGGAAGAATTTCTCTCCCGAAGTATTCATCCTTGGATCTCGGACTGACCTGGAAGAACAGGCTCATACCCCTAAAGCCCCTGCCACTTCCAAACACTGCCTGCAGCTGCCACTGCCACTGCTGCTGCCTCTACCACTATCCCTGCCACCGGCATTGGTTCTTCCAAAACACCAAGAGCTACCTGGGAACTGAGACCATGGCTGCCTGCCCTGTATGGGCTTTAGTTTCCAGAGCTATAACACTTTGGCCTTTTTGACCAGACCAGAGACCCACAGAACGTATTCTTCCTAGTTCTGTGGAAGAAGACAACCCCTGTGTAATTTCAGGACTTTAAAAGAATCTCCCAAATATACTCCTTAGCCACTAACAGCCATTTTCTGTCTCTGTGGACTGGTTAACCTGAAGCATTTATATAAGCTTAATTAAAATCTTTCTCTCTCTCTCTCTCTCTCTCTCTCTCTCTCTCTCTCTCTCTCTCTCTCTCTCTCTCTCTCTCTCTCTCTCTCTCTCTCTCTCTCTCCTTCTGATAGTTCCTTATCACATGTGTGTGTGTCATGTGTGTCTGTTTTGCTTTTCATGATGCTTTCAAGAGTTATCTATACTACAATATTACATGAGTTCTTACTTCAATATCTATTTTGAAATAATATATTGTATAATGTGTTACATCTTATATGGTATTTAAGAGTTCATAGACATATGTATAATTTTAATAAATTATGTCTAATATAAGTTTTATACTAACTTTCGCCCATTGGAATAGCATACATCCAAGAATATATGTGCAGCACAAATTTGACTTGATGAGCATAAAAGAATAAAGGGGAACACAAAGTTAAACAAAGAAGAGTTATTTGAGGAAAGATGTGAATATGATCAAAATATTGTATGGAATTCTCAGAGAATTAATAAAAATAAGAAAATGAGCCATGACACTAAACAGAGAATTTTCCAAAGAAAATGAGTTGATAAAATGTTTGACATCATTATTCATTACAGACATGCAGAATAAGCTGGATTTATAGTTTAATTTAACACAGTCAGAGTGGTCATCATAAATACAAATGTCAGCAAATGCCATCATAGATGTGGCAAAGGGGAACTTCTTCAATTCTTCATGGGACTGTAAATGACAGTGCAACCACTTTTAACGTCAGTTTTGAGGTACCTCCCAAGCTAGAAATAGAACTAACATACACCCCAGCAATGAAATTCCTGAGGATGACTCCAAATTAACTTAAACTCTATTGTAAAGACACTTGAATATCCAAATTCATTACAGATCTGTTCATAGTATCTAGTAAATGAAATCATCCTAGATGTCCAGCAACTAACAAATGAATAGTGAAATGTGGCTATAAAGAAAAATTAAATTCTGAAATCTGTGGGTAAGTGGTTGAAAAGGGACAATATTGCACTGAGATAACCCATGCCCAAAAGGTGAAATGTTGTTTCTTACATGTAGATCCTAGCCTATCCTTTAGAGTTTTAGTGTTTAAATTTGAATACTAAACAAAAAAAGGAGACAGTGCAAGGTCTTGTCTTAAAAAATGGGGATGGCAACATATTAGAAAATGAGGATAGAGAGGAAATACAGGGCATGGGAATTTCAAATGGGAATAGTGACCAGGGCTGGTAGGGATCATGAAATACTGAGGAAAGGTTAGTCAATACTATAAAATATAAAACTATGAGGGGATGGCAAAAGGCCTTACATAATCCTACTGACTGGTAACTTAATTAACATTTTTGAAAACAAATTTAAATGTAGATACCATATAAGACTAGGCAATGCCAATCTTAGGGAAAAAAAAAGTCAGTAAGCAAAAACTACAGGGCTGAGTGTGTGATACTTTCATAAAATTTTCTCACCATGGAGATCCCAGAATCTCTCAAAACAATAGACTCTTGTCATTCATTTTAGCTGTCATCCAAACCTATTTGATAAGACATATTTCTCTTTAAAAATTTTTAATTTATTTTTTATTCTCTAAACTTTTTGTATAGTCCAGTCTTTATCGCCTTCGCAGTCCACCCTGTGACAGTTCCATATCCCATACCTCCTACCCCCACTCCATCCCATAGAAGACATCCCCACCTGCACCTTGACCCCACCAGACCTTCCTATTTCCGGGAACTCCAGTATCTTGAGGGTTAGGTACATCTTCTCTGACTTACCCCAGACCCAGCAGTCCGCTGCTGTATTATGCGTTGGGGTCCTCATGTCAGCTGGTGTATGCTGCCTGGTTGGTGGCTCAGTGTTTGAGAGATCTCAGGGGTTCAGGTTAGTTGAGACTTCTGTTTTTTCTCTAGGGTCTTCTTCATCCTCAGCTTCTTCCACCTTTTCCCTAATTCAACCACAGGGGTCAGCAGCATCTGTCCATAGGTTGGGTATAAATATCTGCATCTGACTCTTTCAGCTGCTGGCTGGGTCTTTCAGAGGGCAGTCATGATAGGCTCCTGTTTATAAGCACACCATAGCCTCAGTAACAAGTGTCAGGCCTTGGGACCTCCCTATGAAATGGATCCCACTTTGGACCTGTCACTGGACCTCCTTTCCAGCAGGCTCTTCTCCATTTTTGACCCTGCAGTTCTTTCCGAAGGAACAATTCTTGGTGAGAGATTTTGACTGTGAGATGGCAACCCTTCCACGTGATGGTGTGTCTTTCTACTGGAGGTGGACTCTAAAAGTTCCCTCTCCCGCTTGTAAGACATTTCATCTAAGGTCCCTCTCTTTGAGTCCTGAGACTCTCTCACCTCCCAGGTCTCTATTACATTCTAGAGGGTCCTCCCACCTTCTACCTGCCGAAGTTGCCTGTTTAGATTCTTTCTGCTGGCCCTCAAGGCTTCAGTCTTGTTCCCTCACTAATATCTGATCATGTTCCCCTCTTTACCTCCCTGTCCCTTTCATACCCAGGGCCCATACCTCCTTCTCTTAACCACCCCCCATGACTACTTTCTTTCTCTTCTTCCCAAGTGGGATCAAGGCATCCTCATTTGGGCCCTTCTGCTTGTTAAACTTCTGTGAATTGTATCCTGGGTATTCTGTACTTTTTGGCTAATATCCACTTATTAGCGAGTATATTTATGCATGTCCTTTGGGTCTGAATTATATCACACAGCATGATATTTTCTAATTCCATCAATTTGCCTGCAAAACGTAGGATGTCCTCATTCTTAATAGCTGAGTAGTATTCCATTGTGTAAATGAATCCCATTTTCTGTATCATTTCTTCTGTTGTGGGACATTTGGATTATTTCCAGCTTCTGGCTAACACAAAGAAGGCTGCTATGAACACACTGAAACACATGCTCTTGTGGCATGGTGGCACATCTTTTGGGTATATGTCCAAGAGTGGTATAGCTGGGTCCTCAGGTAGAACTATATCCAGTTTTCTGAAGAACCTCCAGATTTATTTTCCAAGTGCTTGTACCAGTCTGCAATCCTAACAGCAATGGATGAGTTTTCTTCTCTCTCCAAATCCTTGCCAGCATCTGCTGTCACCCGAGTCTTTGAAGTTAGCCATTCTGATTGGTGTAAGGTGGAAACTCAGGGTTATTTTCATTTGTATTTCCCTGATCACTGAGGACTTTGAACATTTCTTTAAGTGCTTCTCAGACAGTTGAGATTCCTCAAGTCTCTCAAGAAATAATTTGACAAAGCCCTCAGAAAATGGAGAGATTCCCCAATGCTCATGAATTGGTAAGATTAACATAGTAAAACTGACCAACCTACCAAAAGCAATCTACTGATTCAATGCAATCCCCATCAAAATCCAACACAATTCTCTGAAGACATGGAAAGAGCAATTCTCCAATTCATCTGGAAAAGAAAAAAACAGAATAGTGAAAACAATTCTTAACAATGAAAGAACATCTGGGGGAATCACCATCCCTGACCTCAAGCTATACTACAGAGCAATAGTGATAAAAAGTGCATGCACTGGTACATTGATCAATGTAATAGAATTGAAAAACTCAGAAATGAAACCACACACTTAAGCACATTTGATCTTGGACCAAGAATCCAAAAATATACAATGGAAAAAAATAAAGCATCTTCAATAAATGGTGCTGGTCTACCTGGCAGTCTGTACGTAGAAAAATGAAAATAGATCAATATTTGTCACCTTGCACAAAGCTCAAGTCTAAATGGATCAAGAACCTCCACATAAAACCAGATACACTGAATCTAATAGAAGAGAAAGTGGGAAAGAGCCTTGAACTCATTGGCACAAGGGGAAATTTCCTAAACAAAACTCCAATGGCACAGACTTTAAGATCAAGATAAATGAGACCTCCAGAAACTGGAAAGCTTCTGTAAGGCACAGGACATAGTCAATAGGACAAATTGGCAAACTAAAGACTGAAAAAAATGTTCACTAAGCCCAAATCTGATAGAGGGCTAATATCCAAAATATATAAAGAACTCAAGAAGCTAACCACCAAGAAGCCGTATTTCCTAAGATACCACACCATTTGTATGTAAGATATATATAAATGAACTGGTACTCAACTGGAAACTTTTTGTTCTCTGGCTAGCTTTGTGAGGGATGGATGCTACTAGCAGGTTACTGGGGATATGTAGGTATTACTGGTCTTAGCTAGGTATCAGAGATGTTTCCATCAGTATAACAGTAGTTTGACTGTAAAATCAACCATTTCCTGATTGGATTGAAGGCTCATTCTTCAATGAATCCATGTATGTTTAGCCCTGTAAACCCAGCCAAGATCCCATGACTGATGAGATCTTACACGCTAGGAAGGAATCTACTCTACATACATATAATGCACACACACACACACACACACACACACACACACACAAATTGGAATGGGATCAAATACACACATACACATATATACAAATTGCAATGTGATCAAACACACACACACTATATATGCAAATTGGAATGAGATCAAACCTCCTCCTAACTTGGTGTGTTTCTAATACAATTGAAGGCTACTCTCTGTTAATCATAGAAGTCCTTGTTTGCACTTAATGAAAGTGAAAAGAGAGATTTAGCACTTAACAAGATACAGGAGTTTTGAAGCCTCTACTTTAAATAAAACAACTGTGCCAATTTCTAAAGCCTTGGAAAACATTGCAGTTTTCCAACATTGCAATGTTGAACCATATTTTGCGCATCATAGGAAGTTTTCTTTAAAAATAAAACTAAAATAGATTTAAAATTAGCAATATTTGATATTTTGAGTGGAATAATATTTTGTAGATGTCTGTGTAGCATACTGTAAAATATTCATCAGCATTTTTTATCTTCACTAGTTACACATCAGTAGTGCCCAACCACAGTTTTGGCAATTCATAATAAATCTTGACATTACCAAATGTGTTCTGTTTGACAAAGTCCACCCTAAAAATACCAGTTACAAAATCACTGCAATAAATAATTCTAATGGTACAATTTAATTGGTTCTGGAGACTTATTTTCAAATGAATTTTAAATTTTCTTATTTTGGTTATATAATCTCATGAAGTATATTTTCATATCAGAATACTTAATATTTTCACCCTCATTGTTTTTTAGTTTTTGACTAATACATGTACTTACATATCTTACATTTCAAATCAGAGTGATTGACAGTTACAACTATGATTGTTAATCTCATTTGCAAATGTTATTGTATGTGGATTCAGTTAAGAGACCCTCCCTCTGCCATTTGTGTCTGTGTCTGTGTGTGTGTGTGTGTGTGTGCGCACATGAGCACTCAGGTGTATACATATGTTTACTCATGTGTGTGTTCATATGTATGTATATGTTTCCAGAAAGAATTACCTGATAGGAGAAGGCTCTCCTCAGAATGGTTATTACCTACCATCTTCCATCTAAAGGCTAAATATAACAAGGTTCATGGGAGAAACTCCTGCTTTCTCCTTGCGATGGAACACATCTACACTCTTGTCATCACTGCCCCTGCTGTCACCATCTCTTGCTTATATTAGAATACAGTGCTTCTGTATTCCAATGTGGACAGTAGACTAGTGCTCTCTAGGAATTCCTCAAGTCTATAGTATTAGATTAAGGAAACTGAAGCATCCAGTCTTATAGAGCAACTACTAGACTTCTAGTGTCTCCAGTATGAAAACAGCAATTGTTGAATTACTTCAATCTAATAAATATCATTTTAATATATATTTTATTTTATAGTATAAATAACCTTGACTAATCATCCAACTCTATGACATACTTTGTGTTCAGAAATATCAATGTCTCCTTTATGTTAATTACAAATGTGTAATATAGTATTGTGAACAATTGTGATGATTGTGTAGTTAAAAACTACGATTTACTCCTCTCTATTTTGGTAGCCACTGTGCAATCTATCTGCCTTCTTAGCCCATAAAATCATTATTATCCATTTGGATAAACTATTTTAGTTACTATTTATATGAGATAAGATTTTTTATTTGTTCTTCTGTAACTTTTTTGTCATTTAATATAATTTCCAGTATATGGAACACTTTAAAAAACAGCTTAATGCTTTGGGGTTGACTTGATAAACTGCTTTCCTTGCAAGCAGAAGGATTCCCTTTCAAGCCTAAGAATTCATGTAACAACTTGGGCTTTGTGGTGAACATTTAAGAGATCCAGATACATAGATCCTTTGGAATTGCTGGCCTACCGTCCTAAATTAAGAAAGAGAGCTCCAGGTCAATGAGAAACCCTGACTCAAAACTAGATGGCAATGTTGAAGAGTACCTTATATTGTCATCTTGCTTCCACATGTACAAAGGATTGCATCTGAAAACACACTAACACACAATCATGAAATAGAAGAAAACTTTCTTTAACTGCATTTCATAATGAGGAATCATGTTCATTTACACCACTTTAATCAAATAAGAGAAGAAACTATGTTAAAAGAGGAAATATTTCTTTTAGTGCAGAATTTGAGAAGATCCAGTTCAAGATCAGTAGATAAATTGGTACCTTTGTTAATGGGCCTGGGTTAGACAGGATCATCATGGTAGAGTAGAACTACTCTCAAAGAACAGAGAGAATATTCCCAAAATAAAATCAAGCCCCAATGAGCCTGTTCTCAATGACCTACTTCTCCAATTACATTTAACTTTTGAAAACTTTCTCCAACTTTCAATAATATTTCAGTGGATTAATTAACCGATTATTGCAGAACCTTCCAGTCTAATCAAGTCTCAAACAGATTCATATGATCACTGTATTGAGGATTGGGTCATTGACATATGATACATTTGGAGGGATACTTTATATCCAAATCATAATAGAAGTATCCTGGAAAATCTAGGAAATGACAGGTGTATATGGGAGGATCTTAAAAATGTCTAACTTTATAGACTTAAAAATGGTGGTAGGGAAGAAGTCAGAAATAAAATCTTAAAATAAAAACTTTTAAATTAGCCTCTTTTATATTGAAAAGAAAAAGAATACTTTAGAAAAATCTATGGAATGAGTGACAGAAATATGTGCTCTGTATGAAAATCAGAACACTGAAATAGTTAGAGGGCAAAACTTCAAAGTCCACTTTTATTATATGTCTGCATGAATCATGCCCATTCTGACTCTTTTCCTTCAGGACTTGTCCTTTTTTGAAGTCCTACATTCATTTACATAACTGGAAGAATTTTGCTAATACCAGAAGACACTTGATCTTAATGTTAAATATTTTCCAAACCCCTTAGCAATAGATGCTATGGTCATTGTACATACATTTTCTGAATTATTTTTAATAAAGAATAATAATCTCCTTTTGAGTACATTTGATTTCTGGTGTGATTCATAGTTCTCCTATTCAGTACACCAATGGAAGAATGGCTGAATCATAGTCAAAGTCACTGAGGAGGAGAGGTTGAAGTGATAATGTTCTGAAATAACTCTGAGGTGAAGACTTGATTCCAACTTGACTCCTTAGAAAATAGCATTACCTATCTTATGATCTGAAAACCTGTTCATTCTTCTGAAGTCACCTTTGTATAGTTGTTTTCAAAATTCTAAGGTGACTTATTCAGTTTCTACCTTATGTTCATGTCCTTAAGTATACAATAGCACAGTGATGTTGTGTCTTGCCATATGGCAAGTGTACAAGCCTTTCTAGATAATCTCTGGTAGTTTTAAAGATGTAGGCCAGAAACAAAGGATATAATCAGGCTCATTTTTATAGTTTAATATGACATATGAAAAGCAGAAGTCATCAAAGACCTATGCCATCAACTAAAAGCACATGATATGTCAATTAGTTATTTTAAAAGTGGCCTAAATAAATTCACTGTGAGGTATAGCATTTTCACCATCTAGCAGGTTGTGTGTGTGTGTGTGTGTGTGTGTGTGTGTGTATGTATGTAAGTATTTATGTATGTATTTGAAAGCATGTTTACACTTTTTATAGATACTCTATTCCATGGTTCTCTTCCCAAGGACATAATGTTGGATCCTTATTAATTATATAAAGACTTCAAAAAATTCTGTAATTCCTTTTTGGACATTCAGAGAAAATTTGTAATTATTTCTTTGTGTCTCAATTGTATCAACTTCATTGTAATTAAACTCAATATATTTTATTATTTATATTATGTTATATGTATTTCTATATTACTTTCATTGCAATGAATACCTATTTGAAAGTAGAAAACATTAACTCTTGAGGTGAGTAACTAGCATGATTCTTATGAAGCATTTTAAGCAATAGAATACTCTTATCATGTCCATTTGCCACACTCTCTATAGTTGTTCCAAGCTTTAAAATCTTAGATGGAAATAGATTTCCCTTTGATTTGAATATGAACAACATGTGTGAAACCCTACATTACTATGTGGTTACTCCTTACTAAGACATGTTACTCTATGTGATTATATTGTTTACTATTTTGTTTTTTATGACCACTGGAGGGCCCACTTTACACCAAATTTATTTCTAGATCTTCTAGTCACTTCAGTATTTCCAGGAAAAAATTTCTTCAGTTATTACAAATATCTTTATTCCCACCTTAGATGTTTAGTGGAAGGAGTATAATTAAAATGCACAATGCCATGTGATTGAAACAAATTTTCCTTTTATTTTCCAATAAATTATTTTTTAATCATGTTACATCCCAATCACAGCATCACTCCCTCCTCTCTTCCCATTTCCACTCTTACAAATCCCTCTACCCATTCCGTCTACCCTTCTCCTCAGAAAAGTGGAGCCCTCTTGGGTACCATCCCAGTCTGGGCCATCTAGTCCCAGTAGGACTAGGCATGTCCTCTCCCACTGAGACCCAGACAGTCCAGGTAGGGGAAGGAGATGTAATGGCAATGAACAGAGACTGAGACATACCCACTCCACTTGTTAGGGGACTCACATGAAGACAAAGCTGCACATATACTACAGATGTGTAGGGGGGTCTAGTGATTCCTTGTGGGTCCAGGTTAGTTGAATTTGTACATCCTGTAGTATCCTTGACACCTCTGTATTGCTCACTTATACTCCCTACTCTTCCAATAGAGTCTCTGAGCTCTACCTGATATTTAGCTACAACTCTGTAGGTCTTCTGGTGGTGGCCTTGATCCCTCTGGTTTGCTCAATACTATCCCTCACTCTTCCACTATACAACCTAAGCTCTGCCTGATATTTGGCTGTGGGTATCTACATCTGCTTCCATCTACTCCTGGATGAGATATCTCAGGATAAAGTTATGCTAGGTTCTTCTCTGCAACCATAGCAGAATATCATTAATAGTATCAGGGGTTGGCTCTCTCACATGGAATGGGTCTAAATTTGGACAGTTATTGGTTGGCTATGTCTTCAGTCTCTGCTCCATCTTTATCTCTTTGCATATTTTAGGAAAGACAAGATTTGGGTCAAAGGTTTTGTTTGTGGATAGCTGTTCTCCCTGCTCAAAACGTCCTGCCTGGCAGCAAGAAGTGACCACTTGTGTCTCTTTATCTCTTTCTAGTAGGAATCTCAGCTATTTTTACCCCAAAAACTCCCAGTGTCCTCCATAATCCCATGACTCTAGTTAGTCACCAGAAATGCCTCCCCCACTGATTTTCTTTCTTACTCTCAGCCCTCTTCTGCCCCCTCTCCCTCCTTAACCCTAACCCAACACTAACCCTAACCCCAACCTTTAACCTAACCATAACCATAATCATAATCATAACCATAACCATAACTCTGATTGCTATTGCTTTCCCCCTTCTTACTCACTATCCTACAAAGTTCCCTCTTTCCATCTACCTCTAATGAATATTTATTTTTCCTTCTGAGGGCGATTAACTCATCCTCCCTTGAGACCTCCTTATTACTCAGTTTCTTTGGTCTGTGGACTGTACCATGGTTATCCTGAACTTTATGGCTTAATGTCTGTTATATGTGAGTACATATCATATGTGTGTTTCTGGCTTTAGGTTACCTCACTCTGGATGATATTTCCTACTTATATCCATTTACTTGCAAATTTCAGGATGTCTTTGCTTTCCATAGCTGAATAATATTCCATTGCATAGATGAATTACATTTTCTTTATCCATTCCTCAATTGAGGAACATGTTTCCAGTTTCTGCCTTCTATAGACATTATTGAGCAAGTGTCCTTGTTGTATATTGAGATATCTTTTGTGTATATCCCTAGAGGTGGTATAGCTGGGAATTAAGGTACAACACTTTCCAATTTTCTGAGAAAGTACCAATTTGATTTCCAAAGTAATTACATAAGATTGTACTCCTGTCAGCAATGAAGGAGTGTTACCCTTGACCACATGCTCCCCAGCATGTGCTGTCACTTAAGTTTTTTTAAGATTTATTTTTATTTAATGTATGGGTGCTCTGTCTACATGTATACCTGTATATCAGAGGATGACATCAGATCTCATTACAGATCATTGTGAGCCAACATGTGATCCTGGGGAATTGAACTCAGGACCTCTGGAAGAGCAGGCAGCGCTCTTAACCTCTGAGTTATCTCTCCAGCAGGTTATGGTGGCACAAGTTAGTAGGATTGGCTGAAGGAGGCAGAGGCAGGAGGTTCACTTGAGGCTTTTAATCTTAGCCATTCTGACTGGTGTAAGGTGGATTCTCAGGATTGTTTTAATTTTCATTTCCCCAGTGACTAAGGATGTTGAACATTTCTTTAAGTGACTCTTGGCCATTTGAAATTCCTCTGTTGAGAATTCTCTGGTTTGGTGGTGTCTAATTTCTTGAATTCTTTATAAATTTTGGGTATCAGCCCTGTGTCAGATGTAGGTTTAGTGAAGATCATTTTCCAATCTGTAGGTTGTCATTTTGTCTTGTTAATGGTGTCCTTTGTCATGTGGGAGCTTTGCAATTTCATGAGGTCCTATTTGTCAAATTGGTGATCTTGTGCCTGAGCCATTGGTGTTCTGCTCAGGAAGTTGTCTCCTGTAACTATTCCCTACATTCCCTTCTATCAGATTTAATTTATCTGACTCTACTATAGTGAGGATTTTGACCCTTGGACTAGTGTTTTATGTAGGGTGATAAATATGTATCTATTTGCAGTCTTCTCTATAGATGTTCTGTTAGACTAACATCATTTTTTTCCTTTGTATGGCTTTGATTTGTTTGTCAATAATCAAGTGTCCATAGGTATGTGGGTTTATTTCAGTATATGAATGTATTCCATTGATAAACTTGTCTGTTCCTTCACCAATACCATACAGTTTTTATTGCTATTGCTGTGTCATACACCATGAGGTCAGGGATGGTGATACCTCCAGAAATTCTATTATTCAGAATTGTAAAATAAAATATTCAATTCACAGTTCTTGGTGGTTTAAAAAAAATCAAATTGTCCCTCTTTGGCTTTCATATGCAAAACTTTCTAGTGTAAATCTTGCATCTTTGTGAGTTTGAAAGACCTTTTGATAGTGATCCAACACATTGACCCTGGGGTAGAAGACAGAATTCTTTTTTACTTATTTCTTACATGAATGAAGTCTGCTTGACAGGACTATACAAAGCCTTCTGCCTAGAGACACAGTAACAGCTATTAGAGCTCTAGGGAACATTGTACAACAAGGAAGCAGGTAGAGAGTCCCGTGTGGATTTTCTTTATATTATTATTATTATTAATAATAATAATAATAATAATAATAACAACAATAATTATCATCATCATCATCATCATCATCATTATTATTACTATTTACAATCCAGATTTTATTTACTTCATGGTCTGCCCTCTAACTGTTCTACATCCCATACCATCCTCCCCATCCCCCTGTCTTTTCAAGGATGTCCCCACCACACTCCCACCCCATCAGACCTCTAAACTCTCTGAGGCCTCCAGTTTCTTGAGGGTTAGGTGCATGTTCTCTGACTGAACGCAAACCCTGCAGTCCTCTGCTGTATATGTGTTGGGTGCCTCATATCCACTGATGTGTGCTACCTGGTTGGTTATCCAGTGTCTGAGAGACCTTGGAGATCCCAGTTAACTGAGACTGCTGGTCCTCCTGTAGGGTTGCCCTCGTTAGCTTCCAATTTGAGAAATTAGGCTAAAAATGTTGAGATACAGGTTTGACTTAGCTTCTTAATGAGGAGAATTAACTGGTCATAAGTTAAGCCTCAAAATTATCAGTATCTCAATTTAGAGAACACACAATTTCATCAAATGCTCCTGCATTTAATATAGTGTTTATATACAAATTCTAATGACATTTGCATATGAAATAGTATCCTCAGTAAATAACAGTTTCTATAGTATATTTTTGGTTGTGAGCCTAGCCTTTAATGGCTGGGCCATCTTAATCAATGGACAATAGCTAAGCTTACTCTCAGAGACACAAGGCTTGGCATAATTTATATATTCTGCTTTCAAAGTTTATCTCATCTCATTTTAGTTTAATGGTGTTATACACATAAGACAAGGTCATTTGTAAAATAGTACATAGAAATTTTCTGTTATTAAGATTTTAATTTTTAAAATCTCTAATAAATGAATCTAGGCCACAATTATCAGTAGTTGCTGAAAGTGAAAAGATTCGATAAGGCAATTGTGTGCTTCTAAATAAAAATCCATGTACCTCTGAAATATACTGGAAAATTCTAAATAAAAATTGTGAAAGACATAGAATTTAGTAAGCCAAAGGGCCTGAATGACTTAAACAACATATTGTAGGTAGTTTACAAAGAGACATGATGTAGA
Source organism: Mastomys coucha (assembly GCF_008632895.1). NCBI lineage: Eukaryota > Metazoa > Chordata > Mammalia > Rodentia > Muridae > Mastomys > Mastomys coucha. The sequence goes on along the minus strand of NC_045030.1, from coordinate 68,402,894 downwards.
TTATCTTTAAGCATTATGGCTGCTGTTTATTTCTGAACCTTCTACAGACTACTGAACCTTCTACAGATACAAGATAAATAGCAGAGAATACATATCACTTTGTTTCCTGTAAAGTTTTGCCTGTCTCAAGATATCTTTAGTCTCCAAATTTAAATAAGTGTTCCAAATGAAAAGCAGAGATTTATACTGTGGGCCATGGGAAGTAGTTACAGCAAACACTTTTCCTATTACTTATCATTGGTTCTACAGGAATGGGTTCTGTCTATTGGAAACCTTCATCAAAAGTGTTATCTTCAAGCCAATGCTATGTTATATCATGAAGGTATCATTTTGTTTATATGGTAGGCTCACACTTTACATATTGTAGTAGAAGACTCATTTTAATATCTTGATATAAGTAAGACATTCGATTAAAGGCTATGTACAATGAAATGCTCTATGAATTGACTGATTACTTTGTAATTTTCTTAATTGTGCTGGACAATACCCAGCTGTATGGAACGTCACAAAGATAATATTTTATAATCTCACTTAACATGCCAAAATGTGGGCCTCCTAGCTAGATATTGCTATATCAGCAAGTTTATTTTTGCTTGTTATTGCTAATGCCATAGACATTTCAAATGGTATCACATTCAGTGAAAGGAAATGCAATTAAGTACATGAAAGCCCTTCACATCTGTACTTATGGCTGTTCTATAAAGGTTCCTTTTTTGTCTGCAACAAGGTAGCTAATGATAAACACTTGCTATTGCTAAATGACAAAGTCAGTCTTTCTATACATTTGTTTACTAATACTCTGATGACTGATGAACACTAAGGTTGTAAAAAACATGGTCATAATATCTTCTATAACATATTTCCATTTATGAAACATTGACCTTGGCTTCCATTGTTTATGTTCTAGGGTTTTTTTCAAGCTAAGATGAACAAGCCTAACTGTCATGATTAATATAACACTTGATATAACTTCTTTGACACAAGAATTAGATATCCAGATAAGAAATCCCAACATCTGTTAATCTTATAAACTGATGATGCTATATTTACAAGTGAAAGTTTTACATATGAAAGACAGAGAAAGGCTGTTTGATATTCCTTTTAAAGCACCAAGAGATTTACACTAAAATATTGTCTTAATCTCATAGGTATTTAAATGACACTCCTTTCACTAAACTACTGAGTTATAAAGAATAAATATATTTGTAATAATTTTGTATATGCATATATTTGTATATATTACATATAATTTTAGAGAAATATAACACAGCATGATTGGCTATGGCTATTTAAATCATCTTTAGTATTATTTATTCTGCGTTCTTCAATTTCTTTCTGTATTGGCTTATAATTTCCACTTCTTAATTAAGGCTTGCCTCTCCTGTTTTTTCCACTTCTTCCTCATAACACATGTTTCCTTTTTTAACTCTCTATCTCCCCTACTCTGAGATTCACTTTTATTTTAATAGATTCTGCAATTACTCCAAATTATATAATCATATCTGATGGTTTGGAGCAAGGATTAAAAAAAAAAGAGAAGATGGGGATTTCTCTTTCTGAGTTTGTGTCACCTCACTTAATTTATTATTTTTTAGCTTCATATATTTAGGAATAAATAAACTTTGAGTATTTCTCAGTTGTTTAGGACATCACATTTTAGAGAGTGTTGAGCTTTTAAAGAGACAGTAAATTTAAACTGTTAAAATTTTTAAGGACTGTGGAACTTTTATAAGTGTACTATATTTCATATTATGATATTAACAGAAGACCTTGGGAACAAACAAGAAAGTTACTTGGGGTAGAGTGATACTTTGTCACAGCTATGGGAAAATGGTGAAAATTGCAAAAGATAGCTGTCTCTATTTAGCCTCACAATGAGATAATTAATTTCTCACCTGTACTTAATTTAGTGATATATTAATATTAAGCTTCATTTAACATATGCATGGGCTAATATGCATAAAATCTAGTCTACTTCCAATTTTATTATAATTAAAACCTTAGAACTACTATTTACCTCCAGTCTTTTAAAGGAAAAAAAATCTCTAGAGTATAGCATTCCTCTCCATCTTATACACTATTCCAGTTTATCACAGTAAATACTTTAACAATTGCAGCATAAGTCATTAGCATTCCAACTAATACTGTAGACAAGGTCCTCCTTTTAAAAGACCTGAACAGGTAATACAGCCCTAAAATTTCATCTATAAGATATTTGTTGCAGCTATTCCATAGGTATAAATCATCTTAACCAGGTTCTCAGAAAGACTACTAGCTGCATGTACTGATATTACTAGAAAATAATTGTAATTGCATAATTTTTAAAGGAATAAAGAAGGAAAATTAGCGAGATAACATAAATCTTGGTGGGATTCTAAACAGGGTGTTTCCTCCAGGATACCTTACAATAATCTATTGTGTCAGTATTGTCCTTCTTAATTGCCTTGAATTATTGATAAGAAGTGGAGTCTTTACCTTCTCACATTTATTAGTATTTAATCATTTAATACAACTTGTTTCTGAAAAAAAGACTGTAATTTTAGGTGATATCACTTCTATAGGTCATGATCAGTTCATGGAGTGAAAATCAGCTTTGAGATGTTAGTAAGCAACACTTTGACAAAACAAGAAAAACAGCTTGTTTTGTCCTGAGGAATATATTTGGGTAGAGCCCTACATCATGTATACCATTTTCTAAGATGGCTAGTCCTCTGTGATTATGGATTGTAAAGTACTTAAAGCAGTTTTCTTTTCAGTCTCATTTTTCAACAGTACACTTTAAAACAGAATGAAGCATTTAATGGTATTTCTTCAGTCAATAAATATTTATGGAATGTCTATTATGCCAAGCACAATGATGGCCACTAAGAACACAGCCATAAACATTCTGCACTTGAAAGAATAAACTCATCCCCTTCAGTCCTGCCAGATGGAGACTGGGAATTAGACGCATCCCTGACTTAGAATTTAGTCATTATAAACACTATTTTCAAAGCTTAAGCTGCATCATTCTGTAGTTAAAGGAAAGGACATAAAGAAGTGTATGGCTCAGCAAACATGTTATTTCCTATTCTCAATTAACTAAATAAAAATAATTGGAAGGGAGTTTGGTATAAAGGTATGAGAAAAATGAAGAACCAACAATTTTCTGTATAATATAATGATTTGGCATCTATATGAAAGAAGTCATGCAAATTATGTGATAGTTGATAGGTTGAAACTACAATTGGTTTTAAAATCAATAAATGAAATTTTATTTGGTTGGCTTTGTTAAGGAAAAATTATATATATATATATATATATATATATATATATATATTAGGTTTCACTATTTTAAATGTGCAATTTATGGAATTTTGACAAATTATTATAGTCATGTAACAACCACCAAATTTATATGTAGAAAGTTTCTATCAGCTTTTCCACAGAATTTATTATATTCCCTTACATTATACCTTATTAATACCTTACTGTCTTGATTCTGGAAATATGATTTTGTTCTCTTTTGATTTTAAGTCAATACAGTTATATAACATGTAATATAGTAGGTCTTTTTTCTCTTAGTTTTGGATTTACCAATAAAGGGAGATACAAATATTCAAAGGTTCTTCGTTCATAAATATTCTAAGCTAAAAACAATGAAAATACTCATTGGCTATTCAACAAATAATGATCTGTACTTCAAGATTATGATATAATACTAATCAGCAATGAAATATAATATTCTATTAACAGCTAAGGGGTTCAATTTTGTACATATGATAAGTCATCCTTTTCCCTATTGAATAAGTTGAATTTTAAGGATAATAATGTTCAATATCTTTATGTATTATATGTTTAAACAAGGTCTTAGGTTCTAAGAAGCCAATAAATGAAAAATGGAAAATAGTTATAATTTTCTTCTTAAAATGAGTATTTTGTTCTTGCTGCTTATATAATCATAGATTACGTGGAAACAATCTAATCTCTTTTATGAATTAATTTGAGAAAAATAGGTAGTTTTTGCTCGACAGAACTAAATTTCTGTACAGGATCCTGAAACGAAAGAGTTTTTCTTGGCTTGGGAGCTAGTAAATCTTTATAGGGCCTCCATTCATCTGTAACAGCATCTTAAATATACATATTCAATTGACTGTAGCCAAGTATAATATTATTCATGACTGCGTTAGTTTTATAGACATTTGCAAAAGTTTAAAGCATCTCCCAATATTGCATATATAAACTATGCACCCATGTTTCTCAATTAACACCTAAAATTTCTATAATCCATTACTTATCACTAGTGAAAAATACTGTAAATTAATATCAACTGTTGTGTACATATTTCCCGGGAATTGAAACTTTTCCTCCAAAGAGGGAGGCTCCTAAGGACTCAGGAAGTAAGGGAAACATAAAAGACTCAGGGATTAATAGAACAAGTCTAAGAAAGCTCCTGACCTGACAAGGACTACAAAGCCCAACCAGAAGGTAGTGTAAGCAGTAACAATTGTTGGAAAAAAAGTTATTTTGTTCATTTGTTTTGGGGTTGTTGTTGTTATTTGTTGTTTTACTTTTATTTTATTTTTGAACTAGCTGAACTCTGACTGAAGGAGCTTCCTTTAAACTGTGCACGAAGTTCCAGAGATGCATCTTGTAAAAATCATCACATATTCTAGCATGTTTGATTAAGCTGTCTTTGAGTCACTCATATTATGATAACTTCTTACCTATTTTATGATAAGTAACTCTAATAAACTCACTGGATCAGTAAAACTATAGTTCAGTGGAATAATCACTTTAACTGTCATTGGTGCTCTGTATGGAGATGTGTGTTCACTATTGCCTTGAAAAGTAAAATTATATCACACAAAGCAAATTTGTTTACCTAAAAATTCATAGTACTCTGTCAGTTTATTCATTCCTCCATCATTCCAGCCTGTCTCCAGGCTTTGCTCTGACCACAGTACTCAGGAGGGACAACTGATCCACACCACTCTGCACATGGGTTTTACCAGAGAGGAACTGATCTCCCAGAAGTGCTGACACAGGCTTACAGACCCACAGGAGGAACAAGCTCCAACCAGAGACAGCAAGAACATCTAACACCAGAGATCAACATATAGTGAAAGGCAAATGCAAGAATCTTACCAACAGAAACTAAGACTACTTGGCTTCAGTAGAACCTAGTACTCCTAACACAGCAAACCTGGATATCCCAAAACACCAGAAAAGCAAGACTTGGATCTAAAATCATATCTCATGATGGTGCTAGAGGAATTTAAGAAGGACATGAATAACTCCCTTAAAGAAATACAGGAGAATACATGAAGAAAGGTTCAAGCCCTTAAAGAGGAAATGAAAAAAATCCCTTAAAGAATTACAGGAAAGCACAAACAAACAGGTGAAGGAATTGAATAAAACCATCTAGGGCCTAAAAATGGAAGTATAAACAGTTAAGAAATCACAAAGAGAGACAATTCTGGATATAGAAATCCTAGAAAAGAAGTCAGGAACATCACCAACAGAATACAAGAGATGGAAGGGAGAATCTCAGGTGCAGAAGACACCATAGAAAACATTGACACAACAGGCAAAGAAAACACAAAATGTGAATAGTTCCTAACATAAAACATCCAGGAAATCCAGGACACAATGAGAAGACCAAACGTAAAGATAATAGGTATAGAAGAGAGTGAAGACCTCCAACTTAAAAGACCAGTAGATATCTTCAACAAAATTATAGAAGAAAACTTCCCTAACCTAAAGAAGAGATGCCCATGAACATAAAAGAAGCCTACAGAACTCCAAATAGACTGGACCAGAAAAGAAATTCCTCCCTCCACATAATAGTCAAAACACCAAATGCAAAAAAATAAAGAATATTAAAAGCAGTGAGGGAAAAAGTCAAGTAACCTATCAAGGCAGACCTATCAGAATTACCACAGAATTCTTGCCAGAGACTATGAAAGCCAAAAGATCCTGGGCTGATATCATACAGACCTTAAGAGAACACAAATGCCAGCCCAGGCTACTACACCCAGCAAACTCTCAATTACCATAGATAGAGAAACCAAAGTATTCTATGACAAAACCAAATTTATACAATAGATTTCCATAAATCCAGCCCTTCAAAGGGTAATAAATGGAAAATTTCAACACAAGGAGGGAAACTACATTCCATACATGCAAAAAAGTAATTGTCCAACAAAACTAAAAGAAGATAGTCATATGAAAAAAATTCCAACTCTAACAACAAAAATAACAGGAAGCAACAATTACCTTTCCTTAAAATCTATTAATATCAATGAACTCAATCCCCCAATAAAAAGATATAGACTATCAGACTGTGTACGTAAATAGGACCCAACATTTTATTGCATAGAGGAAACCCACCTCAGTGACAAAGACAGAAACTATCTCAGAATAAAAGGCTGGAAACAATTTTCCAAGCCAATGGTCCCAAGGAAAAAGCTGAAGTAGCCAAACCAGTATTGAATAAAATCATCTTTCACCATAATATGATCAAAAAAGATAAGGAGAGACACTTCATACTCATCAAAGTTATGATCTATCAAGATGAATTCTCAATTCTGAACCTCTATGCTCCAAGTGCAAGGGCACCTACATTCATACAAGGAACTTTGCTAAAGCTCAAAGCACACATTGCACAACAAACAATAAAGGTGTGAGATTTCAATACCGCATTCTCTGCAATGGACAGATCATGGAAACAGAAACTAAACAAGGATACAATGAGACTAACAGAAGTTATGAAACAGATGGATTTAACAGATATCTATAGAACATTTTATCCTAAAACAAAAAGGATATACACTCTTCTCAGCACCTCATGGTACCTTCTCCAAAACTGACCATATAATTGGTCAAAAATCAGGCCTCAACAGATACAAGGTGATTGAAATAATTCCTTCCATCCTGTCAGATCACCATGGACTAAGACTGTTCCTCCATAACAACATGAACAATAGAATACTCACATACACGTGGAAGTTTATCAACACTCTACTCAATGACAATTTGGTCAAGGAAGAAATAAAGAAAGAAATTAAAGACTTTCTAGAGTTTAATGAAAATGAAGCCACAACATAACCAAACTTATGGGACACAATGAAAGTAGTCCTAAGAAGAAAACTATTAGCTTTAAGTGCCTCCAAAAAGAAACTGGAGTGAGCATACACCAGCAATTAGACAGCAAATCTGAGTGCTCTAGAACAAAAAGAAGCAAATTCACCCAAGAGGAGTCGAAGGCAAGAAATAATCAAACTCAGGGCTGAAATCAACCAAATGGAAACAAAACAACTGTACAAAGAATCAACAAAACGAGGAGCTAGTTCTTTGAGAAAAATCAACAAAATAGATAAACCCTTAGCCAGAGTAACTAGAGGGCACAGAGACAGTATCCTAATTAAGAAGAACAGAAATGAAAAGGGAGACATAACAACAGACACTGAGGAAATCCAAAACATCATGAGCTCCTACTTCAAAAGCCTATACTCAACAATACTGGAAGACTTTGATGAAATGGACAATTTTCTAGACAGATACCAGGTACCAAAGTTAAATCAAGATCAGATAAATAATCTAAACAGTACCATATCTGCTAATGAAATAGGAACAGTCATTAATAGTCTCCAAAATAATAAAGCCCAGGACCAGATGGGTTTAGTGCAGAGTTTTATCAGACATTCAAAGAAGACTTAATACCAAATAATCCTCAAGCTATTCTACAAAATAAAAACGGAAGTTACTCTACCCAATTCGTTCTATGAAGCCACCATTACTCTTATACCTAAACCACATAAAGACGTAACAAAGAAAGAAAACTTCAGACCAATTTCCCTTATGAATATCAATACAAAAATACTCAATAAAATTCTTACAAACTGAATCAAAAAACACATCAAAATGATCAACCATCAGGATGAAGTAGGCGTCATCCCAGGGACGCAGGGCTGTTTCAATATGTGGAAATCCATCAATGTAATCCGCTATATAAACAAATTCAAAAAAAAATATGATCATCTCATTAGATGCTGAGAAAGCATTTGACAAAATCCAACATCCCTTCATGATAAAAATCTTGGAAAGATCAGGAATTCAAGGCCCATACTTAAACATAGTAAAAGCAACATACAGGAAACCAGTAGCCAACATCAAACTAAATGGAGAGAAACTTGAAGCAATCCCACTAAAATCAGGGACTAGACAAGGCTGCCCACTCTCTCCCTACCTACTCAATATTGTACTTGAAGTCCTAGCCAGAGCAATTAAACAACAAATGGAGATCAAAGGGATAAAAATTGGAAAGGAAGAAGTCAAACTATCACTATTTGCTCATGATATGATAGTATACTTAAGTGACCCCAAAAATTCCACCAGAGAATTCCTAAACCTGATAAGCAACTTCAGCAAAGTAGCTGGATATAAAATTAACTCAAGTAAATCAGAAACCTTCCTATACATAAAGGATAAACAGGCAGAGAAAGAAATTAGGGAAACAACACCTTTCACAATAGTCACAAAATAATATAAAAAAAACTTGGTGTGACTCTAACTAGGTAAGTAAAAGATTTGTTTGACAAGAACTTCAAGTCTCTGAAGAAAGAAATTAAATATCTCATAAGATGGAAAGATCTCCCATGCTCATCTATTACCAGGATTAATATAGTAAAAATGGCCATCTTGCTAAAAGTAATCTACAGATTCAATGCAATCCCCATCAAAATTCCAACTCAATTCTTCACAGACTTAGAAAGAGCAATTTACAAATTCATCTAAACCTAGGATAGCCAAAACTATTCTCAATAATAAAAGGAACCTCTGGTGGAATCACCATCCGGATCTTAAGCTGTACTACAGAGCAATTGTGATAAAAACTGCATGGAATTGGTACATTGAGAGGCAGGTAGATCAATGGAATAGATTTGAAGATCCAGAAACGAACCCACACACCTATGGTCACTTGATCTTGATCTTGACAAAGAAGCTAAAACCATTCAGTGGAAAAAAGGACAGCATTTTCAACAAATAGTGCTGGCTCAAATGGTGGTTAGCATGTAGAAAAATGCAAGTAGATCCATTCCTTTCTCCTTGTACAAAGCTCAAGTCCAAGTAGATCAAAGATCTCTACCTAAAACCAGATACACTGAAACTCATAAAAAGAAAGTGTGGAAGAGTCTCGAGCACATAGGCACAGGGGGAAATTACCTGAACAGAACACCAATAGCTTATGTTCTAGGATCAAGAATTGACAAATAGGACCTCAAAAAATTGCAAAGCTTCTGTAAGGCAAAAAGACACTGTCAATAGGACAAAACAGCAACCAACAAATTGGGAAAAGATCTTTAACAATCTTATATCTGATAGAGGGCTAATATCCAAGGTATACAAAGAACTCAAGAAGTTAGACTCCAGAGAGCCAAATATCCCTATTAAAAAAAAGGGGTATAGAGCTAAACAAAGAATTCTCAACTGACAAATATTGAATGGCTTAGAAGCACCTAACAAAATGTTCAACATCCATAGTCATCAGGGAAATGAAAATCAAAACAACCCTGAGATTTTACCTCATACCAGTCAGAATGGCTAAGATCAAAATCTCAGGTGACAGCAGATGCTGGCAAGGTTGAAGAGAAAGAGGAACACTCTTCCATTGCTGGTGGGATTGCAAACTGGTATAACCTATCTGGAAATTAGTTTGGTGTTTCCTCTGGAAATTGGACATAGCACTACTAGAGGACCCAGCGGTACCACTCCTGAGCATATACCCAGAAGATGCTCCAACATGTAATAAGGACACATGCTCCACTATGTTCATAGCACCTTATTTATAATAGCCAGTAGCTGCAAACAACCCAGATGTCTCTCAACAGAGGAGTGGGTACTGAAAATGTGGTATATTTACACGACAAGTACTTCTCAGCTATTAAAAAGAATGAATGAAAAGAAATACTTAGGGAAATGGATGGATCTGGAGAATATCATCCGGAGTGAGGTAACCCAATCACTAAAGAACACACATAGTATGCACTCACTGATAAGTGGAAATTAGTTCAGAAGATGGGAATAAACAAAGTACAATCCACCAACCACAAGAAACTCAGGAAGAACAAAGACCAAATGTGGATACTTCATTCTTTCATAAAATGTCGACCAAAATACCCACGGAAGGAGTTGCAGAGACCAACTATGGATCAGAGACTGAAGGAAGGACAATCCAGAGACTGTTCTGCCTGGGAATCCTTCCCATATTCAATCTTCAAATCCAGACACTATTGTGGATGCCAGCAAGTGCTGACTGACAGGAGCCTGATATAGCTGTCTCCTGAGTAGCTCTGACAGTACCTGACTAATGCAGAAGTAGAGGCTTACAGCCATCCATTGGACTGAGTACAGGGTCCCCAATGAAGGAGTTAGAGAAAGGACTGAAGGAGCTGAAGGGTTTGCAGCCCTTTAGGATGAACAACAATATGAACTTACAAGTGTTCTCAGAGCTCCCAGGGACTAAACCACCAACCAAGGTGTACACATGGTGGGACTGATTGCTGCGGCAGCAAATGTATAGTAGAGGATGGGCAAGTTGGTCATCAATGGGAGGAGAGGCCCTTGACCCTGTGAATGTTCTGTGCCCCAGTGTAGGGGAATGCCAGGGCCAGTAAGCAGAAGAGGGTAGGGTGGCGAGCAGGGGGAAGGGGGAGGGAACAGGGGTTTGTTCTTTTTGATTTGTGTTTTTATTTTATTTTATTTTTTTTCTCTTTTTGGAGGTGAACCTGTTAAGGTAGATATTGTATGGTATGTAAAGAAAATATCTAATAAAAAACCTGAAAACAAAAAAAATCTATTATTTTTCCTTTTGTATTAGAATATTCCTATTTTCTTTAGTTTCTAGGTCCTGTTGGTGGCATCAAGTAAGAACAGTGAATTATATTTGTGTTCTCAATGAGCTAATTTTTTGTGGGAGCTAATTAGTTAAAATACTTGAAGTAAATAAATGTTTGGTAGTTGTTATTATAGAGAACTATTATTGTATGCATGTGAAGAAATATTAGCCTGGCAAATAGTACAGAGTTATTTTAAAAGAATAACCAACAGAAAATTCACTGAGATTATATGATTTGTACAAAGATTAGGACACAGGATAAACAGAAGTGCCAATAGGGTTGATTCAAAAATTATTTTTCAGGTTCCATGTTAAACAATATTTTTAAAGTTTTATAAGTGGTGTGTATGTGTGCTTGTGTGTGTGTGTGTGTGT
>NC_045030.1:68387671-68391474 GCF_008632895.1 Mastomys coucha | reverse complement strand
TCTTAAGATGCTCTTGGATCTGGAGTTACAGGTAATTGAGGGTTGCCCAAAGTGCTGGATATTAATTCCAGGTTCTTAGCAAGAGCACTGCATACTATTAGTTACAAACTCTATATTTTTCATTATTACAACTAATCACTAAACTTGATAATTTTGTCCATATTTTAGAGTTAAGAAATAACAGATCAAAGGAATAATACCTTATTTTCCAAATCCTCCTTATTAACCTATTACTAAGTGCTTGGATAAGAATTTATTACAGGGCTGTCAGAGGGAAAAATTAACTTATTTATTTCTATTATTCAACTTTGTCCCATGTTAGAAGATATGAAATGGTTCATGAGTTCAATATTTATTTAATATTTATGAGATGAATTATCTATTCCCAAAATTTATTTGTAGAAACCCAATAGCCTAAAGCTAAGGTTACAAATGTATTTGGAGGTAATTTTATGTTATTAAGTCTCATGAGACCTCAAAGTTTGACTTAATCCAATTTCATTGGTCCTTCATTATGAGAATATTAGTCATATAAATAAATATCATAAGAATATGTGTAGAGACAAAAAATCAAATGAGACTTTAGAAACATGACAGCTATTTTTAAGTCGTAACATGAGGAACAGCCATGTTGACATATTGATCTCTGATGGCTAGAACTATGAAAAATATTTTTTTGTATTTGAGCCACCAAGTCAGTGGTATTTTGTACTGAAATCCTCTGCATAACTACTTCAGGTCTACAATGTTGTTTCTTCATTTTATATGTATTTTTTACCATATTATTTTTATATCATTATAGAGACTTTGCTTGAGGATATTTGTTTCACAGTAAAAATGCTTCTAATATCTAGTTGTCATCATGAAAACTGTTCACAATTATATGGGATTTTAGTGTATGTATGCATCTTTTATCTCTTTTCAAATAAAGTATAATTTATTTGTCTTTCAACATTTACTAACAATTTTCTTGAGAAATTCTTTGTTATGTGTGTATGTGTTTATCAGAGTGTGTTTATTTATGTGAGTATTTGTGCACAGTCATATTAAGGCCAAAACGCTACATTTCTTCCTCATTCACTCATTGCTTTATTTTTTAAGGAGACTCTTTTATTTATCCTAAAACTTTACAAATTTTGCTAGACTCTCAGGCAAATAAGCCTCAGATCTGTTCCTGTCCCCATCTCATCAGCACTAGAATTTCAAGTATGTACTTCCTCATAAGTGTACTTCTTGTTTTCCTATATGTACTTGGGATCTGAAATCATGCTTGGGTGCCAAGGAGTTTTATAGACTGAGGAATCACCCAAGCCCTTATCTTAAATGTTTCTTACAGCATTATTCACAATCTTTCTATATTATAATTGCTTAATCACTCATGCTTCAAAAATTATTTAGATCTCAGACTTTGGGAGGAGTATTTGAGGAGATTCCATAGCTTTCTATGTGCAACACTAACTTGTTTAGAGCATAATCGATAATTATTTAAATGTACCCTCAACATTTGAATTAAGCTTAGAACTGTATATTGATCAATGCTTTTTTCTTATATTTTAAGAGAATATACCTCATTTTAATCTTATATTTTAATATTTTGCCTTTCCCTCACTATGAGGTATCTCTGAAATCCTACATATGCAATATATTTTTTCTGATGTGTTCTTTAAGATTTCGTTTGCAAAGCATTGCTAATCAGATGTCCCCTCTGCTCAAATACTGCTTTCTACTTCATGGTAAGAATATGCCCTCAATGAATCCCCCTGTCAAACCTACTTATTTCAGTTAGTTTTGAGCAATCAATCTTAATATTGGTTTCAGTGATTGACTTTTCTAATAAATTTTCCATTGAAAATCCGATGTTATTCTAGCACTTCAAATTAAGCATTGCATGTCTATTATGATATGACTTAGTTCATACTTCCAATAAAATAGTATTTTTGGAAGGAAGTTTCTACCAGTTAAACAAGGTTAAAATTGTTCAGAACATTTTGAAGGGTATCTTGGTAACAAATTAAGAAATGAATATGGAGAAGTGGGCACTAAGCTGATTTGGATAAAGCTGATGAATTACAGGGACTGTGGAGACTTTGAATATACTCTAAGCAATAAAACAACAAACTTAAGACATACACCTTTTGTTAATTTTAATTGTTTTTATTTTTGAGATTACAATATGATTACAACATTTGTCCCTTTCCTTCTTCAGAATAATCTCATATACTTCATTTGCTTTAAGTGTACAGCCTCCTTTTTTGAAATTAATTTTTATTTCATGGATATAAGTGTATTTATATATATATATTTTCTTAACTATAATCTGGTCAGTTTTATAATATGTCACATGTTTGTTTTCAGGAAGGACAGTGTTAAAAGAGATCTGTGATACTAGTGATAGATAGTGGATGGAGATGGATAAATAAGAATAAAGACAGAAGCACTAAACAGAAAATACTTGATCAGGGACTAGAGAGACTGCTCAATGGCAAAGCATGCTTACTATTCTTGCAGAGGACCAGTGTTCATTTCACAGAACCTAAGCAGATGGCCCACAATTGTCTATAATTGCAGCTCCAAGGGCTCCAAAACCATTCTTCAGGCCTTTGTGGGAACCTGCAAATACTGACACACAGACACATAGATTGACACACAGATATACATACTTATGATCAAAAGTAAAATATATTTTTAGTCTTGAAGACTAAAATCATTTCTTTTATCATTTATTTATATATTATAAGTACCCATTATTATAATAAAGTATATGTAAGTGTCAAAAACCATAGAGAAATGTACATAAGGAAGAAGAAATATAAAGAGAATTGAAATTATTTTCTTTTGTTATTTCAATAGATGTGATTTTCTCCAGCCCATTTTGAAATTTATCATAATGAAAAGTACTTTTGAGAAGAAATGCAAGAATTTTTGAGAAGACAATGTGTCTATTTCCATAAATTCATTTAACCTAAAAAACTAAAGTATTTCATCTATTCTTATGATGAATATCTTCCTGTACATATAATTCCATAAAATTAAAAATATATAATGTTTTATATTTGATGATAGTGATATATTTTGCTATACTATGTGGTATTACATGTTTGGATAATTAACATATGGTCATGAGAACTGCCAGACAAAAACCAACCAACCAACCAAACAAACAAACAAAAAAACAAACAGAAAAAAAAAGAAAAACAAGGGGTTCCTTCTGGTCTGTCTGGGCTGGTGTCCTGGCCAGACCTTGGTCTCAAGCTCCCCAGTCGGTCCCACAACACCCAGAGGAAGCTCCACTCCCAAGTGCTCTAGCAAGCCCAGGATCACAGGATCCCAGAATCACAAGATGACAAAGACATCTTGACTCTGAAGAGTTCTGACACAACCAGGATCACAAGAAGGACAGGCTCCAGTCAGATTTAGCAAGGGCAGGTAGCACTAGAATTAACAGATGGCTGGGGTAAGCTTAAGAAAATAAACAACACAAACCAAGGTCACTTGCCATTATCAGAACCCAACTCTCCCACCATAGCAAGTCCTAGACACACCATCACACTGGAAAAGCAAGATTCAGACATAACATTACTTCTCATGATGATGATACAGGACTTTAAGAAAGACATAACTAGCACCCTCAAAGAAGTACAAGAGAACACAGGTAAACAGCTAGAAGTCCTTCAAGAGCAAGCATCAAATCCCTTAAAGAACTACAGGAAAACACAGTCAAACAGGTGAAGGGAAATGAGCAAAACCACGCAGAATCTAAAAATGGAAATAGAAACAATAAAGAAATCAGAAAGAGAGGCAAC
>NC_045030.1:68383822-68387221 GCF_008632895.1 Mastomys coucha | reverse complement strand
CCTAAAGAAAGAGATGCCCATGGACATACAAGAAGCCTACAGAACTCCAAATAGACTGGACCAGAAAACAAATTCTTCTCATCACAAAATAATAAAAACACCAAATGCACTAAACAAAGAATTTTAAAAGCAGTGAGGGAAAAAGGTCAAGTAACATATAAAGGCAGGCCTATCAGAATTACGGCAGATTTCTCACCAGAGACTATGAAAGCTAGAAGATCCTGGGCAGATGTCACACAGACCCTAAGAGAACACAAATGCCAGCCTAGGCTACTATACCCAGCAAAACTCTCAATTTCCATAGATGGAGAAAACAAGATATTCTATGACAAAACAAAATTTACACAATATCTTTACACAAATCCAGCCCTACAAAGGATAATAGATGGAAAACAAAAAGAGCAAAACATATGTATTTTCAATATTACTGTAGACAAGCATTTACATAAGACTGTTAAATTGATTGTTTTATATCAAACAACTTTTATAATACTTATTTTAATTGTTATAATATTTTATGTTTTAAGGAATATGGACAAAAAGATATTGTATGTATTGAGGGGGGGTCTCTGGGAGGAATTGGGGTATAAAAGGAAAACAAGAATATGATTTAAGCCTACTTACTTAAAACATGTTTTTAAATGTTAACAAATTCATGTAAATTGAAATCATGTAACTTTTCTCATCATAATGCAATTAAAGGTAAAAAAAAATGAGAAACAAAACAAAACAAGAAACCAGGCATTTCACCATATTTGGTATTTTCTCTCTGTTCATTTCATGTTTCTTTGTATTTTTTAAAAATTTAATATATAATATTTCTAAAGATCATATACTGAAAACTATCTTTTGAACATTACATGAAAGTTTATAATGAATCCCATGTTAGCTAATTATATTCCTAGTTTCACTTCAGAGCCAAAACTAGGAGCAAGGGAGATATTGCCCTCCTTTATATTAGTGAAAAAACTTCTTGGATCTTGACCAACTCAAGTTCCCTTATTTCCTTTTATTCATATAGTTGATGAAAACCCCATGTTAACTATTCCAATTGTTTTAGTGAGAAAATACCAATTTTCTCTTCTACTTGGAATAACAAGTATTATTTTATATTACCCTTTCATTAGCTTATGTGTACTTAACATTCAGAAATAAGAACTAATATATTGTATATAGGATGTTAGTCCTTTGAATTATACAAAATTTATATCTAGATATAAAAATATGTCAAACTCTTGATTACATGAACATGTATTTGTTTTATAACTAGATCTATGTGCTTATTTTACATTTTTAAGCTATGTTGTCATATACAGTGAAGAAACAGGTAAATTTTCTTTGCATTATTCTGAAGTTCTAGTGGATAGAGCAAGGAAACATTATAAACAAGTAAGATTCCAACGTAATGAGAATACTCACTGAATTGAAAGGAGATGCTGTGATAGCATATAATTTGTTGATCAGTTTTAATACTTCTTGTTTTACATTAGAGATAATGTAATACATGATGTAATTATTAAGGGTAACAAGTAGTAATCACTTAGGAGTAACCATTTATGCAGATGCCCCATATATCCTCTTTCTTCTTACAGCTTGATTTCAATAATCTCTTCCAAGGGAAAGCAAGAAATGAAGCAAGATGACTATGGAATTGCATTGTAGTTCTGTGATATTCTGCTATAAGCCATTCTCTTTTCTTTACTGTCTGTAACTTTCTGTGTAATAAGAGTGTACTACATGATGTCTGAAGCTTTCTACAAGTAAGGCAAATGAAGCATATTATCTATAGCTGTAGTAACAAAGGAGTGACATTAAATCCTTGTTTTCTATCATCCCTAAGGTTATAATTTTCATGGAAGATTCAAGAATTTGTTTACTTGGTAAGGACTTAAGTTTCCCTTTACTTCAAAGCCTGTGCTTAGAGTAAGTATGCCTGTTTTCCCAAAAGTTTGCCAAAATTGCCATGTCTTCTCATGTCAAAACCTTTGGGAAATGATGTCTGAGTCCAGGTTTCCTAAGCTATTTCTCTTTATTACAGAATTTCTAGCATCTATGCAATGGAGACATTTTCTCCTGATCTCTCATGAGAATTTAAGAGATCTATCAAGTCTATGGCCATACCACCCTGAACGCACCCGATCTCGTCTGATCACTGAAGCTAAGCAGGTTCGGGCCTGGTTAGTACTTGGATGGGAGACTGCCTGGGAATACCTGCTGCTGTAGGCTTAAAAGAAAATGTATCAAGTAAGCATTTTGATTTCCAATAAGAATAAAGAGCTCTTGTAGACTCAAATACAAGGAGCCAACATCACTTTAATGTTT
This sequence comes from Mastomys coucha, assembly GCF_008632895.1. Taxonomy (NCBI): domain Eukaryota; kingdom Metazoa; phylum Chordata; class Mammalia; order Rodentia; family Muridae; genus Mastomys; species Mastomys coucha. The sequence continues at coordinate 68,384,899 of NC_045030.1, read as the reverse complement.
TCACAGTCCATGTCTTTTTGTGCCTTTCATCAGAAACGGTGGTTTCTTGGCTTCAGATAACTATCATTGTTGCAGTATCGTAGGATCTACTCTATCAGTAAAGTCTTTTGTACCCAATGGAATATTGAGTGTCACAAATTCCCATGAATTTAGATAAGCTGTCATTCCCATAGCACACAAATATCCTATGTCTGAATCACGGCTAAGCAAATATACCTACCAATTAATACCATACAACATTGTAAACTTTCGTGCTATGTACAAATTTCTTTCCAACAAGAATCTCTATTTAGGTTCTGGCTTTAATTTATTTAAGTTACATCTCTAATACAGGGACACAATGATGAAAATTTATGTCTCTTCTATTTGTCCACTGTTTTTGAAAATCACAGTGAAATTAATCCCCCAAACAACAGCTTACATAAGTGCATCCACTCAGTTCTCTTTGTGAGGATTGCTTCTAAAAATTCACATTCCAAAAGAGTGACTATGTTCCCATTTATCATAGTTATTATAGTATACATAATTGTCAGAAAATTCCAAGAGGCTATGTTGATCTTTTTATACATGCTCATCAATTATCATAGCTTTAGTCTCAAAGTAGCGTTGATGTTTTTCATAGTTCCTCAATGAAGGATTGAGTGAATTTCCCTCACTATAGCAACATTAACTCTTTTCCTTCTTTTCTGTTCAATCCACCTTGCCTTATTATCATCATGGATATAAGTGAAGGTTTTATTTTTCTTTGGAATTTCATGATATCCAAGAAAATTTTATAGTGAATTAATAATGGTTTTAGTTCTTTGTATTTTTCTGTTTTATGCAACTTTTACTCTTCCTGTGGAGTCATAACTGTCTGAAATTTCAGTTTTCTTTTGGTACACATATTTTTCCATATCAGTTTATAATTATGTTGTAGCTTTTCATATCTATATTATAAAACCTGAAGAAATATAGGACACAGTTTTTCAAAACCTATGCAAGATTTTGTGAGTATATTTGCCCTGGTCTTATATAATCACTTGGATTGCCTGATAGTTTAGGATTTTTCTTTAAATGTTTCTTTTCATACATTAT
>NC_045030.1:68378815-68383317 GCF_008632895.1 Mastomys coucha | reverse complement strand
AATCTCCGCAACTCCTCCCGTGGGTATTTGATTCCCCCTTTTAAGAAGGAATGAAATGTCTTAGAGTAATTGTCAATAGTTTCCTAGGTCAGGGTTTCCACTGAATGTCATTGGAATATCATTTCTGACATCATTCATCTTGCATCATATTGAAATTCATCCACCTAGATCATACTTGTGGGAAATGAACAACTGAAGTATACCTCAAAACATATATTCTGAAATGTAATAACACTCAGGTCTGTGTCAACTCCCTATTCTGTCTTCTCTTTAGCATTACAAACAAATCTCTGTTTTTTCTGGTAATCCCATAATTATCTTTTTCTTTATATTCTTCATGTTCCTGTGTAAACTTTTAAAGCTATTTGCATTCTGACATAAATCATCAAGAAAACATAATCCAAGCATAGGAGCTTATAAGATATGAACACTTTATGTACATAAATTTTCAAAAGGTATTTTAAAAATATGTTTGGATATTTTCTCAAATATTTATAAATACCAGATTGACCCACACAGAATTAATAATGTAGTATAGTCATCTCATAGCTTTTGAGCTCATGTAGAAATTTTTATGATTAGAGTGATGGAAATGCTGATAAATAATTCTTTAAAAATTCTTTAAATGTTTTAAAGTCTTTAGTATTATTTTAAATTTATTATTATTATTATTATTATTATTATTATTATTATTATTATGATTTTACATATTCATTTTACATCCTGCTCACTGTCCCTCTGCTGGTCATCCCCTCTCACAATTCTTTCCCCATCTTCCTCCCTTCTCCTTTGATCAGGTGGGGTCCCTCTGGGTATCAACCCACCCTAGTACATCAAGTCTTTGCGAGGCTGGGCACATCCTCTTCTAATAGGACAGACAAGGCAGTCCAGGTAGAAGAATATACCCTACATATAGGCATCAACTTTAGGGCCAGTCCCTGTTCCAGTTGTTCAGTATCCACATGAATACCAAGCTGCACATTTGCTACATACGTGCAGGGAGGCCTAGGTCCAAACCATGGTCAGTGGTTCAGACTCTGAGAGCCCCAGGGACCAGGTTAGTTGAGTCTGTTGGTCTTCTTGTATAGTTCCTATGCCCTTGCCCTTTGTGGCCTGTAACTCTTCCTCCTAGTCTTCCATAAGAATTCCCAAGCTCCAACCATTCTTTGGCTGTGGCTGTCTATATTTGTCTGAGTCCGCTGAGGACAGTCATGCAACACTCCTGCCTGCAAGCATAAGAGAGTATCATTAATAGTGGCAGGAATTGGTTACAAGAACATTTTTAAAGTTAAAAACATTTGAAATTTATATTGATCTAACGTTAAGCTCCTACTGAATATTTTGTTACATATTTCCTACAATCACAAGCTAAAGAAATTAACTTTGATATATTATAAACATATCAGTGTTGATAGTTACTTTACCTTTATCCCACTATTCCATTAGTAATTGCCATTTATCCAGAAAGGATCCAGTTCTGACAGTTCTGAATGATACATTTATTCAGTCTCCATTTTCTACTTCCTTTCTCTTTCCTACATTTTTCTCACTTTGGTGGTTTTCAATATTATAAGCCAATTATTTTGTTCACTTTTTCTGATGGTACTTCACAATATGTTTTAATTACCCCCCCCCCACCTTTACAAAATATTACTGGAAGAATTTCATACTCATATTAGTATAAAAGTTTTATTTGATATGTTGCTGGTAATGGTAAATGATGATTCAATGTGGTCATTATTAGCTCTTTCGATGTATACCTTATAAAATTGTAAATTCAACCTTTGTTACTAAAAAATTATGTTTGATATATTCTCTGCTGGCAGAGACTCACCTCCAGAGGTAGAGGCAAGAAAAAACAGTCTTTGAAAAGCATGGACTATACAATATTTGCGATATGGGACATTCCGAACATGAGTAAATTATGTTCATCACACTTCCAGTTTATATACATTGTATTCATATTTTATTTCATATTACTTTTCTCAAACTATTTAGTGAGTTGTTAAATAAGGAATTTTTTAATTTAAACAGTAGCAGTGTAACATTTCTAGCCAATAGAATTCTACTAAACATCTAAAACTAGTTTCTGTGATTTTTGGTATGCTCCCATAATTTTAAGAAGTATTTCTTATTTTGAGATATATGATTCTCTGGGTGAGTCTTTTTTTTTTTATTAGATATTTTCTTTATTTCCATGTCATATGATTTCTCCTTTCCCAGTTTCCCCTCCCAGGAAGAAACAAACAAACAAACAAACAAGAACAAACCCCTGTCTCCTCCCCCCTCCCCATGCTTGCCACCCCACCATCTCCCACTTATTGGCCCTGGCATTCCCGTACACTGGGGCATAGAACCTTCACAGGACCAAGGGCCTCTCCTCCCATTGATGACTGATTTTGCAATCCTCTACTATATACATGCTGCCAGAACAATCAGACCCCTCCATGTGCAGTCCTTGGTTGGTGGTTGAATCCCTGGGAGCTCTGAGGGTACTAGTAAATTCATATTGTTGTTCATCCTAAGTGACTGCAAACCCCTCAGCTCCATTGGTCCTTTCTCTAACTCCTTCACTGGGGACCCTGTACTCAGTTCAATGGATGGCTGTGAGCCTCTACATCTGTATTACTCAGGTACTGTCAGAGCATCTCAGGAGACAGCTATATCAGGCTGGCTTGTCCTTCCTTCAGTCTCTACTCCATAGTTAGTCTCTGCAACTCCTTCTGTGGGTATTTTGTTCTCCCTTTTAAGAAGGAATTAAATGTCCACATTTTGGTCTTCCTTTTTCTTGAGTTTCTTGTGGTTTGTGGGTTGTTCCTCCTGTATTCCGAGTCTTATTTTTCTTATACTAGAGCCACACTTTTCATTAAGTATCCTGTTTCCTTTAAAAACTATGGTATGGACATTATGCTCTCCTACTTATTGGTTTATCATTGATTACAGGATTATTTAGTAGATATAAATACATAAACACTTCTATAATTCTGTATGTAACTAATAGTTTATTATAATTAATATTTACAAATCTTTGATACATTTCACATTAAGACTTATGAATAATTCCAAAATCACATGTAATGTGTTATAGTACATATTTTGATAAAATTCCACAAAAATAAATTAAAGTAAAAGCTAAAGTTCCAATGCCAACTGTTTCTGAGACAACGGTACATTTATAATAATGTTTCTAAGGGGAGGTCCCAAGGCCTGACACTATTACTGAGGCTATAAAGTACTAACAAAAAGGAGTCTATCATGACAGCCCTCTAAATGACCCAACAAGCAGCTGAAAGGGTCAGATGCAGATATTTGTACCCAACCAATGGACAGAAGCAGCTGACCCCTGTTGTTGAATTAGGAAAAAGCTGGAAGAAGCTGAAGAGAAGGGTGATCCTGCAGGAGGACCAGCAGTCTCAATTAACCTGGACCCCCAAGATTTCTCAAATACTGGACCACCAACCAGGCAGCATATACCAGCTGATATGAAGCCCCCAACACATATACAGCAGAGGACTGCCAGGTCTGGGACTCAGTCAGAGAAGATGCACCTAATCCTCAAGAGACTGGAGACCCCAGAGAGTTTAGAGGGTCTGGTGAGATGTGTGGTGTGTGATACAGGGGGCAGAGAGGATGTGGAACAGTCGGAGGGTGGAATGGGAGGTAAATACAATCTGGAGTGTAAATAAATAAATAAATAAATACATAAATACATAAATAAATGATTGTTTTAAAAGTACTGCTTTCCATACCTGTGGAAAAAATTTATTCTAGCTACATTCAAATATTTGTGTAATTCTTTGTTTTCAGAAAGAGATGCTTTGTTACTAAAAATATACATCAAAATATTATATCCTTTAAATACCTTAAATAAATTTTAGCTCTTTGAGGGAAGATTTGGAATTTCAAACTCATATATTAATTACTAAATGACTGATCTATTTTTATGGTAGCCAAATTTATGTCACTCTCAGTTTTAACAGTGCCAAATTCGATTTATACATTTATGAAAATATTCTAGCCCGTGTGTCTGAATCAGTCTTCTTGTCATGAAAGTTTGTATTGTTCAAGTATTATGTGATACAATAACATTCTTGTGGCCTAGATCTTGACACCAAGGTTCACTTCTGGTTTGTACAGTCCCTTACAAATTCATATGGACTGCTTTTTCATGAGTTATATTAAATAGATTGATAAAAATATTCGGATGCCAGTAATATGTCTAAAAACATATCTGAAATAGGAGATGAAACAGTTTATAAATGGCAAACTCTAGACTTCTTTTAAATACTCTGACATTGCCATTGCAGAGAAATCACATTTTCTGAGTTCTGATGATAATATTTTAAAATTGTTGCTTTATCTAGTGGTCTTTTTATTCTGTGAATGTCTTTCTCCTTAAAACCAAAGAAATGAATAGTGACATCTCTTTCTCCCTCTCCTTCTCCCTCCCCTTCCCCTCCCCTTTCCCTCTCTTTACCTCTTTGTTCTCTCTCCCTCTCCCC
>NC_045030.1:68372243-68378205 GCF_008632895.1 Mastomys coucha | reverse complement strand
TGTCCAGTAGAAGTTTTTGGCAATCATCATTATCATTAGGGAGACTTTTATAAATTTCATTTTTATTCCTGACATTTCTTATACAAATTCAAGAAGATTCTTTAAATATGTGTGTGTGTGTGTGTCTGCTCACATGCACATGTGCACCCCTGCATGAATGGTGTATGTATGTGTTTATGTACATATGCATGCCAAGACCTTTACATGAAGGATAGAGTATAACAGGATGAATCCTTCTGTAAGGTACTACATAGATAGCCTTCTGTTTATGGTTCACTTTCCAGTTTCATATACTATGTTTCTATATTTCCCAGAGCTGAAAGGTTCTTCCTTTGAGGTTTAAGTAGCTTAAATTTAAACAACCACATTTAATTTTCTTTTAAAATATTCATAAAGAAATACCAGAAGCATTTGGGTTTTTTTAAAGCTTGCTTTTACAGATTGAAATCTGACATCTGACAATGCCCTCCTAGAACACTCTGAAATATAAGTGATTTAAGATGTAACAATATTAAAAATATCATCTTAAATAATAACACTAATGTGATTAATTTTTAAAAATAATTACAGAATAATTCTTACAATATCCACATTTGAGTTCAATATAATGCTTTTTCACAATAGTTAAATCTATTCTTCAGTCCCATGCATAGGCAGTCAAGCAAGAAGTACACAAAGGTAGAATATTTGAAATGTGGTAGATATAATTTGCAATCTAAAGTTTAATATGATTCCGTGTTATCATACATAAATTAGAACTTATTCATGATTTCTAACCATATAAATATTGCAGATTAAAGATTCACATTGAAAAGTTTTGACCCCAGTGTATTATTCAGGTAATAATATAATATTGCATTTCTGAAAGTAGTAATCAATTCTTTTTTTCTTTTATAGAATATTTTATTTATTTACATTTCAAATATTATTGTCTTTCTAGCTCTACCCTCCAGAAACTCTGAGTCCCAAAATCCCTCCTCCTACCTCAATGAGGATGCTCCCCCACCCACCTACTCCCCCTTTCCTTGTACTGGCATTCTGTTACACTGGTGTATCGAACCCACTCAGGCCCGAGGGCCACTCTTCCCACTGATGTCCAACAAGACCACCCTCTCCCACATATATGGCTGGAGCCATGAGTCTCCTCCATATGTATTCTTTGGTTTGTGGTCCATTCCCTGGGAGCTCCAGAATGGTCTGGCCGGTTGATACTGTTGCTCCCCCTACGTGGGGCTGCAAATACCCTCATCTCCTACAGTCCCTTCTACAACAACTCGATCAGGAGCCCAGTACTCAGTCCAATGGTTGTCTGTAAGATCTGCATCTGTATTTGTCAGGCTCTGGCAGAGCCTCTCAGGGGAAAGCTATATCAGGCTCCTGTCAGGAAGCACTTCCCAGCATCCTCAATAGCATCCAGGATTGGCAATTGTATATGGGATGGATCCCCAGGTGGGGCAGTCTCTGAATAGTCTTTCCTTCATTCTCTGCTCCACACTTCATCTCTATACTGGTTCCCATGAGTATTTTATTCACCTTTCTAAGAAGGACCAAAGCACCCACACTTCAGTTTTTCTTCTTCTTGAGCTTCATATGGTCTGTGAATTGTATCTTGGTTATTCCAAAATTTGGGCTAATACATATTTATCATTGAGTTCTTTTGTGACTGGGTTACCTCACTCAGGATGAGATTTTCTTTCTTTCTTTTTATTAAATATTTTCCTTATTTCCATTTCAAATGTTCTCCCCTTTCCTGGTTTCCCCTCAGAAAATCCCTTATCCCCTTCCCTCTCTCCTTGCTCACCCACACCCACTCTCCTGCTTCCTGGCCCTGGCATTCCCTTACACTGGGCATAGAGCCTTCACAGGACCAAAGGCCTTTCCTCCCATTGATGACCAACTAGGCCATCCTCTGCTACACATGCTGCTGGAGCCATGGGTCCCACCATGTATACTCTTTGGTTGGTGGTTTAGTCCCTGGGAGCTCTGAGATTACTAGTTAGTTCATATTGTTGTTCCTCCTATGGGGCTGCAAAACCCTTCAGCTTCTTGGGTCCTTTCTCTAGCTCCTACATTGGAGACCCTGTGCTCAGTTCAATGGATGGCTATAAGCCTCCACTTCTGTATTAGTCAGGCATTGGTAGAGTCTCTCAGGAGACAGCTATAACAAGTTTCTGTCAGCAAGCACTTGTTGGCATACACAGTAGTGCCTGAATTTGGTGACTGTATATGGGGTAGATCCCGAGGTGGGGCAGTCTCTACTCCACACTTCATCTCTGTAACTCCTTCCATGGTTATTTTGTTCTCCCTTCCAAGAAAAACCAAAGTAATCACACTTGGGTCTTCTTTTTTTTTGAGTTTCATGTGATTTGTTTATTGTATCTTGGATATTCCGAGCTTCTAGGCTAATATCCACTTATCACTGAGTGCATACTATGTGTGTTCTTCTGTCATTGGGCTACCTCAGTCAGGATGGTATTTTCTAGTTCCATCCATTTGTCTGTGAATTTCAAGAAGACATTGTTTTTTAATAGCTAAGTAGTTTTCCATTGTGTAAATATACCACATTTTCTGTATCCAATCCTCTATTGATGGACATCTGGGTTCTTTCCCTCTTCTGGTTATTATAAATATTGCTGCTATGAACATAGTGGACCATGTGTCCTTATTACATGTTATAGCATCTTCTAGGTATATGGCCAGGAGAGGTAGGTATAGCTGGGTCCTCAGGTAATACTATGTCAAATTTTCAATGGTTGTACCAGCTTGCAATCCCACCAGAATTTGAGGAATGTTCCTCTTTCTCCACATCCTCTCCAGCATCTGCTGTCACCTGAGTTTTTGAACTTAGCTATTCTGACTGGTGTGAGGTAGAATCTAATTGTTGTTTTGATTTGCATCTCCCAGATGACTAAGGATCTTGAAATTTTCTTTAGGTGCTTCTCAACCATTCAAGTTTACTCAGTTGAGAATTCTTTGTTTAGCTCTGTACACCATTTTTTTAAATAGGGTTTTTTGTTCTCTGGAGTCAAACTTCTTGAGGTCTTTGTATATTAGATCTCTATCAGATAGAGGATTATTAAAGATCTTTTCCCAATCTGTTGGTTGCAATTTTCTCCTATTGACGGAGTCCTTTGCCTTACAGAAGCTTTGCAATGTTATGAGGTCCCATTTGTCAATTGTTGTTCTTATATTGTTGATCTGTTCAGGACATTTTCCCCTGTCCCCATGTGTTTGAGGACTTTTTTCCAATTTCTCTTCTATTAGATTCGGTGTATCTCATTTTTGTGGAAGTCTTTGATCCACTTGGCTTTGAGCTTTGTACAGGGAGATAAGTTATGTATAAATTTGCATTTTTATACATGCACACTGCTGGTTAAACCAGTATTATTTGTTGAAAATGCTGTCTTTTTTCCACTGGATGGCTTTAGCTCCTTTGTCAAAAATCAAGTGACCATAGATGTGTGGGTTCATTTCTGGGTCTTCATTTCTATTCCATTGATCTACCTGCCTGTCACTGTACTAATACAATGCAGTTTTTATCACTATTGCTCTGTAGTACATTTTGAGGTCAGGGATGGTGATTTCCTCAGAAGTTCTTTTATTGTTATAAATAGTTTTCACTCTCCTGTTTTTTTGTTATTCCAGATGAATTTGCAAATTCATCTTTTTAACCATATGAAGAATTGAGTTGGAATATTGATGGGAATTTCATTGAATCTTTAGATTGCTTTCAGCAAGATGGCCATTTTTCCTATATTAATCCTGCTAATCCACGAGCATGGGAGATCTTTCCATCTTCTGAGATCTTCTTTGGTTTCTTTCTTCAGAGACTTGCAGTGCTTGCCATACAGATCTTTCACATATTTGGTTAGAGTACCACCGAGACACTATATATTGTTTGTGACTATTGTGAAGGGTATGTTTTCCTTCATTTGTTTCCCAGCTCATTTATCCTTTGAGTATCATTTCATTAGATACTGAAAAAGCATTTGACAAAATTCAACATCCCTTTATGTTAAAAGTCTCAGAAAGATCAGGAGTTCAATGTCCATACCTAAACATAGTAAAACCAATATGCAGCAAACCAGTAGCCAACATCAAACTAAATGGGGAGAAACTTGAAGCAATCCCACTAAAATCAGGGACTGGAAAAGGCTGCCCACTCTCTCCCTATCTATACAATATTGTACTTAAAGTTCTTGCTAGAGCAATTAGACAACAAAAGGAGATCAAAGGGATACAAATTGAAAAGGAAGAATTCCAATTATCACTATTTGGAGATGATATGATAGTATACTTAAGTGACCCCAAAAATTTTACTAGAGAACTCCTAAACCTGATAAACAACTTCAGCAAAGTAACTGGATATAAAATTAACTCAAACAAATCAGTAGCCTTCCTCTACTTGAAAGTAAGCAACTCTTGTTTACAACTATTTCATTTGTACTAATAATGTCTCTAATTGGTTTTGGTGTATCATAGTCTCTCTTTCACTTTTTCTGAACATTTTCTCTTTCCAAGAAAGAAATTATGTGAAACTATTCTAAATTCAAAGATCTCCAATTATTGGGAAAGTAATGAATTTAGACTAATATTTAGGTGATATAATATCAGTCCTTAATTGTTCCTTTAACCCTCGATACATTCTAGTTCTAATAATCAAGTTTCTCCTGTGCTATATGATTTTCAGTACAACAACATATAATTCCTTGTACTATCATATGCTATTGGCATTGTGTTATTAATTATTGTATTTTTCCTATTGCCTTTTTGGAGAAAGTGTGCTACTATGATGGCAAGCGTTGTGATTTTATATTCTCAAGCAATGCCCAGGATGGCATAGTGTCCTTCTGCTGTCTTCAGATCAAGATGTAGAACTCTCAGCTCCTTCTCCAATATCCTGACTGTCTGCATGCTGTCATACTTCCAACCATGCTAATAAAGAACTAAATCTCTGAAACTGTAAGCCAGTGCCAAATAAATGCTATTCTTTGTAAAAGTTGCTATGGTCATGATGTCTCTTCACAGCAATAAAACTCTAAGACATATGTCACTAGCAATTTTTAAAAAGATACTTAGCAAGATGAGCCAGCAAAAGTTTCCCTGAACTATACTTGTAAATATGAATACTATCTCCAAATTTGCCAAAATATGCTAACAACGACCAGTGATAATGTTGAAGTGAAGCAAAAATAAGTCTTTCTCTCTCTCTCATTTTCTCTCTCTCTCTCTCACCCTAATAATTTCAAGTATTTCTTCAACAACTGAATTATAGTTTCTACACATGGATCCTGATCTTACACCAATGAAATAATCTCTTTTGCTTCTATTTAAGTTTTAAATTTGCATTTACAAAATGTTTCAGTATTATGTAAAAATATTAAGTGATTTCCAAAATAAATGTAATATTTTCTCATTAGATTAATGATGCAAGTGGAAAATTGATAATGCATGTAAGAGTTAACATAATGCCATGAATTTGGAATGCATATCCTAAATGATTTTAAGATGAAACATTTACATTTCTGTTCTTTTGCATTAGCACATCTGATCCACAGAATTATCAGTACTTAAAATGTAAGGGTTGGCAAGGCAATAACTTAAGAGATATTTCCTCTAAACACTCATTCTAGTTAATCAGCATTAGATGATAACTGTCATTGCAGTGTCCTTAATTCTTGGGTGGGTGGTGGTGGCACATGTCTTTAACCTCAGCACTATTTGGTCTTGAAGAACTTTGCCTCAGATTTTTAGAATGGAAATAGGGAGGAAGTGGATCTGGGAGTGAAGAGAGTTAGGGATGAGCTGAGAGGAATGGAGAGAAAGAAATGGGAAATAGTATATGAAAGAAGAATCTATTTTTTTTCATTTTTCAAAATATTTAATCTTTTTGTACAATCCAGATTTTATCCCCCTCCCAGTCCACCCTCTGACTGTTCAACACCCCATACTTCCCCCTGCC
>NC_045030.1:68369601-68372233 GCF_008632895.1 Mastomys coucha | reverse complement strand
TCTTTCAACTGCTTGTTGGGTCTTCCGGAGAATGGTAATGTTAGGTCCCTTTTTGTGAGCACTCTAGCCTCAGTAACAGTGTCAGGCCTTGGGACATCCCCTTGATCTGGTTCCCAATTTGGGTCTGTCACTGGACCTTCTTTTCCTCAGGCTCCTCTCCATTTCCCATCCCTGCAGTTATTTCATAGAGAAACAATTATGGGTCAGAATTTTGACTGTGGGACAGCAAGCTCATCCTTTATTTGATGCCCTGACTTCCAGCTGGAGGTGTGCTCTACAATTTCCCTGTCCTTACTGTTGGATATTTCATCTAAGTTCCTTCCTTTTGAATCCTGAGAGTCTCACCTCACAGGTCTCTGGTGTATTCTGGAGGGTCCCCATAACCTCCTACCTCCCTAGGTGGTCTGTTTTCATTCTTTCTGCTGGCCTTCAGGACTTCAGTCCTTTTCTTTCACCCAATACCAGATCAGGTTCCCTTCCCCAACTCCCTCATCTCCCCCACCCAGTTAACTTTCCCTCCCAGGTCCTTCCCTCCCTTCCAGCATGCAATGGCTTTCTTCTCCCTCCAAAGTGGGACTGAGGCATCCTCACTTGGGCCTTTCAGCTGGTTGATCTTTTTGAGTTCTGTGTACTCTATCTTGCATATTCTGTCCTTTTTTTGGTTAATATCCACTTATTACTGAGTACATATCATGCATGTCCTTTTGAGTCTGAGTTACCTCACTTAGAACAATATTGTCTAGTTCTATCTATTTGCCTGAAAAACTCAGGATGTCCTCATTCTTAATATCTGAGTAGTATTCCATTTTATAAATGAACCACATTTTCTGTGTCTTCTGTCCAGGGATATCTGAGTTGTTTCCAGCTTCTGGCAATCACAACAATGCTGCTATGAACATATGGAACACGTGCCCCTATGGCAGGATAGGACATCTTTTGGGTGTATTCCCAAGGGTGGTATTGCTGGGTCTTCAGGTAGATCTATTGCTAGTTTTCTGAGGAACCTCCAGATTTATTTCCAGAGTGGTTGTACCGGTTTTCAATACCACCAAAATGGAGGAGTGTTTCCCCTTCTCTACATCCTCACCAACATGTATTGTCACTTGAGGTTTTGATCTTAGCCATTTTGATTGGTGTAAGGTAGAATCTCAGGATAGTTTTGATTTGCATTTCTCTGATCACTAAGGACTTATAAAAATAAGTTTGTAATTTAACAGTTTGCAGTAAAAATTATAGTGCATCACTTTTATAATCATCTTTTATTTTTGCTACAGGGAAATTTATTCATGTTCACAAAAATATATGGACAGGAATTTCTATAGAAAGACTTTATAATACTAAAAATATTAGAAACAACACATGTTCTAATAGAGAGGAATATGTAAATTAAATTATGATAGATGAATTTAATGATGGTTGGTATCTCTGAAAAAATTATTTGTATAACTGATCAAAGTACTAAGAATAGAGTTATCAGACTTAGGGGGACACTTAGATCAACATCTGCTTTTCTATGAATCAAGAAACACTGAGGACTGTGAGTCTGAATGACATGGGCAGAAGATGGAAAATAGTGACATTAAATGGTGACCTCTGCATATAAAATGGCTATTGAACACATGAACAGATGACATCTGTTGTTACTGGCAGAAAACTCACACAAGATTAAGCCAGTCACACTTCTGGTATAAGTGGATCTATTGGCATTTGGTAGTTAACATATTTCAAGAAAACAACCAAATTATAAGATTTCCATATGTATTAATATTTATTTCTTCATTTACACCAGTTCAATAATACATGTGGTTACATATAATTGTATATTTACAATTTTCTCCATATTCCGATGCTTAAATTTTTTTCAGAATTTCTAGACTTCTTCCAAAGCCATTAATTTATGTGTATTTATCTTTATATAACTGATGTTAACTATAGGGGAGTAGTTTTGTGCACTTTAAAAAAATATCATTGTAACCACATACTACAAATTTTAACAGACTTTTCATAGAGGGTTAGAATTAGTGAGAAATCATCTGTTTTTCATACCTGAGTATACTACTCTATATTCAAAACTAGGGCCATGATAAACAGACCAATAAATCACATGGTCTCCTTTCACCTAGGACATAGGAAAATACCTTTACCATTGCTGCTACAATGACATACTCTAACTATAAAGGAATTCCATTACCAAAGAGAATGCAAATTTTAAAAATGATCAGAGAACCAGTAACATGGCTCAGTAGGAAAAAGAGTATGCTCTCAAGTCTGATGGCCTGTATTCTATCTCTGACATCCATGTAGTAGGAAGAGCAAAACAATTTTTTTGTCTCACCACAAATTTTTTGTCTCACCTGAATACACTTGCAAATACACATTATACAAATAAATTAATAAAATTTAATAAAAATTAAATGTGGGCAGAAACATTACAAAAGGATAAAACCAATAAAAGACCCCATTCTCACACTAAAATGCTCAATGCATGAGGAGAATATGAAAGTAATAAAATAAATAAAAGAACAAAAGAATGAAGACTATGTTCAACATATAAATTTGAGGGTAAACTTAATTGTACCTGGGCTTTGGAAGGAAATATAAACATCTATTAAAGAGTATTTTAGGTTTTTTT
>NC_045030.1:68351938-68369591 GCF_008632895.1 Mastomys coucha | reverse complement strand
TTTTTTTTTTTATTACCATGAAGAGATACCAAGACCAAGGCAATTTATAAAAGAAAACATTTCTTTGGAGATTTCTTACAGTTTCAGAGTCCATAACCAGCATGACTGAGAGCATGGCAGTAGGTATGCATGTCACTGGAAAAGCATCTGAGAGCTCGCATCTGAACCACAAGCAAGAGGTAGAGAGAAAGCACTAACTAGGAATGGTTTGAACTTTTCAAACCTCAAGCACGCCCTTGGAGACAAACTTCTCCAATGAGGTCATACGTCATGATCCTTCCCAAATAGTTCCACCAGCTACAGACCAATAATTCAATTAAATAACCTGACAGGAGGCCTTCAAATACCAGCAACCACACAACATAAATGATGAACTATATGAAAAAAGAATTTTCTAAGAAAGGCATGAATTTTCAGCCATGAGTAATTAAAATAAGGTACAAAGATACTTATCCAGAAAATATATTCTTCAATGTCCAAATAAATTCCTAAAAACTGGTTTGTATTCCTTAAATGTCCAAGCATTTTTCATATGGTTTCTTTATTAGGAATTTAAGATAGGGATTAATTATTATTTTTTTATCCTAATTAATTTTTTCATGTGATTCCCATATCTTATTGTTAAAAATAAATACATTGCTTTTACTAAAACTTAAAATTTAAAGGACTGAATACATATAACCTGTGTGTGATTTTCTACATGTAAGGAATGAATTACTTTTGGCTTTAACTTCTGTGTTTTATAAATAGTATTACTTTAGCATAATAAATTCAGAAAATATTTCCTCTTAATAATCTAATTAGCAAAAAAATAATTCAGTGTTGTGATGATTTGTAGAAGCACCATAAAGTTAGTAAACTGGGAAAAATATTAGTCTTTTCCTTATTTTTAGGACTTAGCAATTGCTTCACTGAAGGTATGTGTACTAACTTTTATCTGATGAGTTTATTTTCAATAACATTTCTATCCCTGACTTGAAAAAAAAATGTCACTACTTACAACCTTGACATTTTGAACAACTATCTACTGGTAGTTGATAAAATTTTGACACTTGACACTTTGACAGATAATTTAAAAAGAGTGATACATATGGAAATCATTTTTCTTCTTTATTCCATGAATTAAATATAGAATAAAAGATGATACCATTAAAAGAGACATCAAAGGACTCTACATCTAATGACAAGCTTTTCCAAGATCAACAAAGCATAATAATTGATTTCTGATGAAGAAATAAAACATAAATCACACACCATTAACTTTTAGTACATTTGGAGCATTTTACCACATAAACACCATATCTTTTAAAATGAATTTTGAAGCCTTGTATCCTAAATTCATGGAAAAGTCAAATTCTCTATGCAATATTGTGCCCTTCCCCCAGCCTTGAGCAGGCTAAATAGACTTTAAGTGTTAGCCACAGTTGGACCTTAAGGACCCAGGTGGAGTCAGTTTCCTACAGGGGCAAACTGTCTACTAAGCTTGCTTTGCAACCATAATCCAGCTGAAACAAAGGATGAGTCTTTGGGTTTCCCCTATTATCAATGCAGAGCTGAAAATTAAACTTGATCCTTGATCAGAAACTTTAATCTTGGCTTCATTCTTCTCTCACACCCTGTCCTTTTCATTTCCAGCTCCCCTTTCTGGTTACCCAGTTCATCCATGGCTGCTGGACAACTACACAATAATATGTGAACATGGATTCTTGAGAAATGATTGGACTTAAATGAGGTCATTAGGTTGGGGCTTGAAAACAGACTGTTTTGAGAAAGTATGTATCAGAAGAAGATGAAATTATATGCCTTACCAGGTCTCCAAAGTCATTTCAAGAGCTGAAACAAGAATATAAGACCTGAAACTATAAAATTACTAGAATAGTGACTATCTTCATAATTGTTATATTGAATACTACTTTTTTAAATCAAACTTCTGCTCAAAATCTACACATATTGGTAATTGTAATCCCAGCACTACAGAGGCAAAAGTAAATCATGAGAAATAATATTTCCTATTTTGGAGTCACTTTTCCTTTTTATTATTAATCATTTTATTTGTTTATATTTCTTATGTTATCGCACTGCCCAGTCTCCCTTCCACGAATCCCCCACTCTCTCCTCTTCCCCTTTGCCCACCTCACCCCTCTAGCATCCCCCTTCTTTGGGGCATTAAGCCTCTACAGGACCAAGTGTGTCCCCTCCCACTGATTCCAGATGAGGTAGTCCTCCACTACATTTGTAGCAGGAACCATGGACAGGCCCATGTGTACTCTTTGATTGGTGGTTTAGTCCCTGGGATCTCTGAGGGGTCCAGTTAATTGATAATGTTTTAAATCTAATATAGAATCTAATACTATTTGCTTATTCTAAGAAAAATGCTACCTAAAATATGGAAGCAAAGGAAGCATTGTATTTTACTGCTATTAATGCAAAATGTTACTTATTGATTTTATGGAAAGTAACATGAAGGTTATTTTTAAAGTTACAAAAAAGATTATCCATATAGTTGCATATGCAAAGACAGTGAAAGAAAACTGAAGTTATATCTGTTCCTTCATGTTTGTTTTGGAACAATTACTAACAGATAAGCTAAGTCATAAGCCTGTGCTCCAAAATGTAATTTACATACATAATTTAATATAGTTCATCCATAAATTGGAAATCCTGTGACTTGTAGCAAAGCCAGTTTAATTATAAAATATTATGTTGGCCAGGTAGTGGTGGCACACGCCTTTAATCCCAGCACTTGGGAGGCAGAGGCAGGCAGATTTCTGAGTTTGTGGCCAGCCTGGTCTACAGAGTAAGTTCCAGGACAGCTAGGGCTACACAGAGAAACCCTGTCTCAAAAAACCTGTTGTGTTTCTCAGTTCACAGGAAGTTATAATAAATTAGAAGGGAATTGATCAGTTTTCAAAGATAATGATATAGTAAGGCCAGAAGAACACTATTGTTCTTAGTTTAATCACTTCACTTGTATTTTGAAGCATTAAACTCTAATACATCAAATTTCTGTAATTATTACATTATTTTAAAAAGGATAGGAATTTTATAAATACCTAAATAAATGCATAAATTTATCCAGCAAATTCTTTCAACTAGGTCATCCGATCAGAAAATATAGGCCCACTGGTGTAATATCATCAATGCCAGGGAATTGACTGAGTACTTTTTGATATGTTTTAAGGCCCACGTAAGAAGATGAAACCTTTATCTGGCACCAATGTTGAGATAGACCCTTGGCCTAGTTGGACATAATACCAAACACTTCTCAATGACTTATCATTATGTACATATATTACTACCACTCAATTCTTATCAAAGAAGCTTAGTTTTTGTAAGAGATTAGGATTAATTCAGAGACCCACACCCTTGGAAACATGAATCTGCTACCAGACTGCAAAATTCTCAGCCTTAAATGGGGAATTTAAACCACCAATTTATTGCGTTGAGTGTACAAAATAAAACATCATATTGTCATAAAGAGAGCAAGAATAAATGTGGTGTGAAAGTGTCTCAATAGCAGAAAGAATAGACAATTCTTAGGTATGAATTCAGCCACATGGGCTGTTGTGTTGCTCAATTTTAAGGACTCTCAAAATGTATTTCTTTTATTGCTGTATTAACTTGAAGTCTTACCAGTCTTTTTCTCATGTCCTCTCCATTTGTTGTCATATTCTGACTGGGATGAAATGGAATGCCAAACAATTTTAATTTGTGTTTCCTCAAATAATAATCAGATAATTACTGGACATTTGTGTTTCTTCTTTTGAAAGTTATTTGTCCAACTCACCAGCCTAACCTATTGATTTAAACTAGCCTAATGTTTAAAAACTGGATAACTATTAGACAGCTGTTAAAGGGCTTCTCCTATTCTGTAGGTTATCTGTGTGCTCTGCTGATAGGTTCATTATTTGTTTAGACTGATTAATTTCATATAGTCCCATCTCTTGATATAACTGGCTATTTATTGCACTGTTGAACTTTTATTCAGAAACTTTATATCAACTCCAAAATCTTGAAGACCTTTCCCAGAGTATTCTGTTTTTAGTTTCAGACACTGGGTTTTGTACGAGGTGAGACATATGCATCTACTTTCACTTTTCTTCAGATAGATGCCCAGTTTTGTCAGCATCCTTTGTTGAATACAATGCCTTATTACATAGCATGTTTCTGTTACTACCTTATTTATGCTTTTTTTTTTTGTTTTAGTATCATACCATGACTAAAATCAACTTGGGGAGAAACGGATTTATTTCATCTTACAATTGAAGATAACAGTCCATCCATCATGAAATGTAATCAGGACATGAACTCAAGCTAGGCAGAAACCTGGAAGTGGGAACTCATGCAGAGTGTATGCTGCTTACTGGCTTGTTCCCATGGCTTTCTTGAACTGTTTACTCAGAATTCAGGAACACCAGCACAAAAGTGGCCCCACCTAGAGTGACCTGAGCCCATTCATCATTCAAAAAAAGAATCATTACAAGCATGGCTACTGGCTAATCCTATGGAGACATTTTCTTGATTTAGAATCCTTCCACCCAGATTAGACTAATTGTATAAAATTTTTGTAAAAAATAGCCAGCACAGTCAATTTTGTCAACAATTAGTTGGCTGTATCATTGTCATTTTATTTCTGGGGTCTGAAAATTGTGCTATTGGTCTACCTGTTTTTATGTGAATTCTAGGCTTTCAACCTTTTTTGATATTTTAAATTAATTTTATTATTTCCCCTTTCCTTTCTTCTTCAAAACCCTCCAATATACTGTCTTACTTTATTTTAAATCAGTGGCCTATTTTCATGAATGGTAGCTATATTCACGGATATATAGTTGTCTTTTATTTAACCTCCATGAAGACAAAGTTCACCTTATTTTTGTATTTTCATCATCTATCACAATATTTTGCATATAGCAAAATCTCTCAATGCTTTTCATTTACATGAATAATCAATGAGAAAAATACATGTCTTATAGTAATTAAGGCAATTTAACAGTTCCATTAACCTAAATCTTCTGCATTCAATAGAATAGTCATTATAATCACGCCATTAGTAATGAAATGGCAAATACTTTAGATGCTTGTTGAAAATTAACAAAAAAAATATTAAATCACTTTCTTCTTATTGAAGTATTACACTAATTTTCTATGAGTTCTTTTTCTTCATATCTTGCCACAGAAATATTAGGATAAAAATATTCAATTATTAGGAGTAGAAAATAATAATGCCTAATAATAATATATTATTTTCTATTTATTTTTAAGTACCATAATTATTGTTGTTTAAAGGTGTTTATTAATTAATTTTATTACTAGACTGTCTCTTTGATCGTTCAAATCTACCTATCCTTTTGAATTCCCTTCCCACCAATCCCTACCATTCTTTTCTGTACTTTATTAATTTTGTTTTGTTTTGACAAATTTAGATTAACCAGGTCCATCTTTGTGACCATTTAATTGGAACTATCTATTAGATCCTGACGTAGTCATTAATGTGTTCATGTTTCAACTGAAAGGCATTATTTCAATTTCCCTGTATTCATCAGTAACAGATAGTTCTACAATTAGATTCTTCTCCATCCATGCCTGTATACCCACAGGCCTATTCTAATAATTTTTTCACTTTTGAAAGATATTCATTGAATCATAATATGAAAACAGTAGAACTAGATCAAATAACATATTATGAATAAGACAGGTAAAGTTCCTTTATTGGGAACAGAAGAAATTAACATAGATCAAAGAAGTGAGTAGATATTCCTTTCAATAGATAAAGTGGCAGCAAGCATTTAGTTGATTTTTAATTTTTTAATTAATTATTTTAATTATTTACATCTAAAATGTTGTCCCCACTCTGCATCCCCCCTCTCAGAGTTCTTTGCTCCCTACCCCTCCCCTTTGCTTCTGAAAGGGTACTCTCCCTGGCAATTTACTTCCCTGTGGCATCAAGTCTATACAAGTTTAGGTACATCTTCTCCCACTGAGACCAGAGAAGGCAGTACTCTGCTACATATATGCCATGGGCTTCAGACAGCCCATATTTGCTCTTTGGTTGGTGGCTTAGTCTCTGGGATCTCCTGGTGGTCCTGATTATTTGACAATGTTGGTCTTTCTATGGTTGCCAGAACCTTCAGTTCCTTCAATCTTTCCCCTAACTCTTCCATAGAGTTCCCAGACTTCAGTCCAAAGCATGGCTGTAAGTATCTGCATCTGTCATAGTCAGCTGCTATTAGAGCCTCTCAGAGGACAACCATATTAGGTTCCTGTCTACAAGCACATCATAGCATCAGTATAGCATCAGTAATAGTGTCAGAATTTGTTCTCATCCATGGGATGGATCCCAAGTTGAGCCAGCCACTGGTCAGCCTTTCCTTCAGTCTCTGCTCCATTTTTGCCCTTGCATTTCTTTCAGATAGAAACAATTTTTGTGTCAAACTGTTTGAAGGTGTGTTAAGATTACAAACACCTGTCTGGAACAACCAGTCTGGAAATCAATCTGTAGCTCCTCAGAAAATTGAAAATAGTTCTACCTGAAGACCCAGGTATACTGCTCCTGAGCATATACCCAAAATATAATCTAGCCATATCACAAGGACATATATTCCACTATGTTCATAACAGCTTTATTTGTAATAGCTAGAAACTGGAAGCAACCCAGATGTTCCTCAATTGAAAAATGGATTAAGAAAATGTAGTTCATTTACACAATGGAATGCTATGCAGCTATTAAAAAGAAGGGCATCGTGAATTTTGCAGGCAAATGGATGGAACTAGAAAATATCATTTAGTAGATTTTTAAAAGCTAAACTTTCATGTGGTAATTGTCCATTAGTCAAAGACAACTATGTTTTCTTTTTCATCTTTTTGTGTTGAAACATTTTGATTTTGTACTTGGTGGGCTTATAGGCTATTACTTAACATAGCAATTGTTGAGTCTCACCTGTCACTGGCATAATTGTGAGTAAGCAGTCTGACATCATTGTTTTTTCTGGAATTGATAGTAAAGCTAATTGAATGCCAGTACTTGAGTTCATGAACAAAGATTGGGTAGAAGAATTACATATTTAGTGCAATAAGCCAAGAGAACTGCATTATATCCTTGAACAATACATTTCTCAAATAATTTGCCTTCACATAGAACTGAATAGTCTGACTGGTGTTAAAAGATATATACATTAATAAAGGAAAAGGAAAGATACAAAGCTTTTTCTCACAGATTTTACATCTATAATATATCTACACCTGCTAGTAAGTTATCAGTACTTTAAGCAAAAGCAGCTTTCGAGTTCTTATGAAATAACCTAGGCAACTGTTCTCATAACCTTCACATCAGAGGTGGTATCAAAGCTAGTGGAAACTTAACAATATTTCTCTCAGTTGTGAATATTTAGCTCTTATTTTAAATTAATTACCAGTGAACTTAATTGATTGCTTAATTTCATAAGTACAATGGTCATTCCCTTTCTTTGTCATTTGTTTAGCTCCATCAGGTTTAACTTGTCTTAGCTCCTAGGGAGCTCTTAGTGCAATCTGTTGTTTTTATTTCAAAGAGGATAAAAACATGTTTTCAATGGAAAAATCTAAGGGACCGGAGTTATTTTTTCCTTTCTAGCTGTGTAGACATCCACACCTATTTCAAAGCCCAGAAATACAGAATTATTGTCAGTCTTTAAAACATAGTTTAACCTCTGTTGTTGAAATTTAAAATTGCTTATGGTCAGTAATGATTTCTCTCTCACACACTTTTTGTTTGTTTTTTTTGTTTTTCGAGACAAGGTTCCTCTATGTAGTCCTGGCTGTCTTGGAACTCACTCTGTAGACTAGGCTGGCCTGGAACTCAGAAATCCACCTGCCTCTGCCTTCCAAGTGCTGGGTAAAGGCATGTGCCACCACTGCCTGGCAATCTCTCTCTTTCTCTCTCTCTTTTTAACTTTTGCTTATCTTAAAATTTTTCTGTCCCCCCCCTTTTTTTGTATAGAAAGCCTCATGTGACTCAAGCTAGCTTCAAACTAATTACACAGGAGAATCTGTTCCTGAACTTTTTAAAAAAGATTTATTTTATTATTTATTTTATCTGTATGAGTACACTGTAGCTGTACAGATGGCCATGAGCCATCATGTGTGTGGCTGCTGGGAACTGAACTCAGGACCTCTGCCAGCCCTGCTTGCTCTGGCCCCGCTCACTCTGGCCTTGCTAGCTGCAGCGTAATTTACTGTAGCTGTCTTCATGTGCACCAGAAGAGGGCGTCAGATCTCATTATGGGTGGTTGTGAGCCACCATGTGGCTGCTGGGATCTGAACTCAGGACCTTCGGAAGAGCAGTCAGTGCCCTTACCCACTGAGCCATCTCATCAGCCCCTGTTCCTGAACTTTTGTTTCTTCTGTGTCTACTTAAGACATAGAAGAACAGGTGAATACTACAATAACCAAACTAATTTCCTTTCTAAATGACTTTTTGAAGCTTAATTTCACACATGGTGAAGTTAACTCAGAGAATTTACAATTGAAAAATTTTAAAACATTAATAAAGTTGCAAAACCATCACAGTGTATTTTAATATTCTTCTTTCTATTAGTCCTCATACCATTTTTTCCCTGCTATGTACCTCACACCCAATGTAAACTACTAATCTTTTCATTTTGAAGGGAATGCATATGAACACTACTCCATATCATACTACAGAATATATTTTGAGATCAAATGAGTTCTTTATTGAACTTCAGTGGTTCAAATATACAGAATTTTGCTGATAAATTTATTAGAACAAGAAACCATACATAGCTTGTTAGATGCATAATATTATAGGCACAAGTACTTCTTAGTCCTTAAAGAAAAGTTGGTGAATTATTTGACTAGAATTGATACCTAAATGAGCTGATGATTTGGAGGATTTTAAAATAGCCTGTAAATGTTTTCCATGTGAGATTGTTGAATAACTCAGAGCCAGGTGAAAGACTGTACATTGACTGATATCATCCTATTAGGTCCGTATTCTAAATCTTAGAAACTAAATATAAGAAATCAGAATTTGAAGATGTGAGTTATCTTGAGATTAGACATAATGTAAATGGGTACAATGTTATCATAAACATGTTGAAAACTGAGGCAGGAAAATCATTTTCTTAATAATAGATGTCAAGAAAGAAGAAGAGATCAATATAATTTTAGGAAGTGTTTTAATGAAAAGTCATGAAAGGCTTCCTTAAGCCTTTAGAAGTTTCATAATCTTGATTCCACTGCAAGTGTAGATGAAAGACTTCAAAAACTTTAGAAAACACACTTGTTTTAAATCATAAGTTTATGAGCTATTTTTCTGTCACTGTCATAAACCACCATGACCATGGTAGCTTAAGAAAGAAAGAGTTTGTTTTAGTTTATGGTTCCAGAAATATAAGAGTGTATGATGGAAGGGACAGCTTGATGGCAGGTGGCAGGAATGACTTGGTATTGTACGTAGCAAACTGAGAACTTACATTTTGACCACAGGCATAAAATAGAGAGGTTAAACTGAAAGTGACAGTTGGCTTTGAAAACTTAAAACCTCCTCCCAGTGACACTTCTTTTAGGAAAAAAGACACATTCTCACTTTTAAGCTACCCAAACATTACCTCCAATTGATGATCACAATGTTAAACAAATGCTTGAGATTATGGAAGACATTTTTATTCAAACCACTACATTGTGGATGTCCAAGCTAAGCTTCTGACAATTTGCCATGAAAGAAACATAAGATGAATATACATTTTTGTACATTTTAATAGATTTTCTTTTCCTTTTTAGACACTAGAGGAAAAAAAAGAGCATTTCCAAAACAACTAAAGTCTCTCCTTACTCCAGCATCTACCCACTATTAAGCAGTGAAACCTGGAGAGAACCTTTCCCATCTACACTAGAGTTTTAGCTGGCTTTACAATTCCTGTGAGTTCATGAGGGTCATGGCTTTTATTGACATTTAAGATACAAAAATTCATAAACCATACAAAATTTAAAACGTGGACAATATGTGTCCTTTAAGAAGAGAATTGTCTTCTGTATGTTATGATATATGTTCAGAGGACAGAACTTCACTGCACTGTTCAGCATTCTCCAACTCTTAGTGTTTCCACCTTCTTTTTAGTGATGTTCTCTGAACTATAGGGGCAAAACTTAGGTATGGATGCATAGATTAGTCTCTTTTCCTTAGCACTTTGACTACTACCCACTTCTTTGAAAAGAAGCTTTATTGATCAAGACTGAAGGCAGCCCAGAACTATAGGTATAAACATAAATATTTAGACAGTAATTTGAAACATGAATATTTAGGAAACTAATGATACCATGTTGTACATTAGGACCTATGACATCTGATTATTTAGGTTTTGCTTCTCATAAAAATGAGTTAGTAAAAGAAGTTTTCAGGACAAAGCATAGGGCTTCTCCTTAATAAGTTAATGGTCATGGAAGTCCCAGAGACCTCCAAAATAGCACATGCTATTGCCATTCTCCTTGGCTAACACCATGACTACATGATAAGATCCTATTGATTAAAGACTTTGTGTTTTGGCTATAAGACATGAAGACATCAATTTCAAACCAAATGGTAAACTTCCTACTATATAGATTCCATAGCTTTGGAGTGTATTAATTTAGCAGGATTCTGAGGAATAAAGAATATCAGTAATCTTGCCCAGTAGTATATGCTTCATGCTGTAGTTTAAACCTGCCAGAAAAGTGTGACCACTGATGTAGTAGTGGCATGGTTGTCTTTGAATAATGTACATTCTGTTTGGATTGGAGGCTGGTTCTAAATTATAGGATTTCACCTCTCATACTGCCCTGACCAACAGTGGTATTCCACACGGACCTAGAGCATGGAGGAGAGAGTGAAGGAGACAAGAGATATGAAGAATGAGAGCAAGACAGTTGTCTGATCAAGCACTGAAAAACTTTATTTCAGGGATGGCAATATAAGCATAAACAAGAGGAAGCTTTAAGGGAAGGGGAAGAGCCAGGGGGCTTTCTGAAGGCCAAGTAGCATTCTTCAGTTCCTGGAACCAGTGGTCATAATGTTCTCTCCGCTCACAATTTTTTTTCTGTTTAACTACAAATATTATCTCAGGGCTGTATGTGTAAGCTAGTAATTTTCCACAAGGCCATGGTTTAGGTCATGGCTCCTGGCATCATACTATAATCTTGGTGGCTTATCTTTTTGAATCTACAGAATATTGGCAATTTTCAAAACATAATCACATTTTACTGATATATAGTAGTAGCTTAGTCCCTAAAGAGCTCATATACTATTAGTTACAACTCCCATTAACAAATACTTAGAAAGCATATTTAATTATATCCTAATTGGTATTAATAAAATATAGTTTTGATTTATTTTCTAGTACTAGACAGTATACAAATTTTAAAAGTCAACACATAAATAGGAATTCAAGGACAATTATCTTCTTATAGGACACATACTGTTAATATTTTAAATTTTGTATGGCTTATAAGTTTCTGTACCTAAAATGTCAATTTCCAAAACATAGAATGTGTCCTCTAATATGCTTAATAAAACCAAAACCATAACAAAACTTATTCAGAAATGAAAGAGAGTAAGAGAGAAGACAGAAGAGGAAATCATGAATTAGTTTCTTTCAAGATAACATGTAATCATTTTTATTGCCTATAATCAATTTCCCATGGAGAAAATAACTATAAAATAATCTGATAAAATAGTTTATTCCTATTGTGGTGAATAACAATAGTCACTCAAAAGCCCATCTCTCAAACTGTGTCAATTAAATTAAAATGAATTTACATGGCTTTACATATGTGCAATATACTAGAGTTAAAAACATATTGATAAAAGTTTAGAATTTTTTATTTTTAATTTGATGAAGGCAGTATGTTGAAAGTCACATTGTTTAAATACCTATTGTATTCCTTCTTTTGACCTTTCAGACATTCAGTTAGGTAATTAAGTCTATAATTAATGAAGTTAGTAACTTTAGCTCCTGTGCAGCAGAAGATCTAACATGATGCCACATATCTAGCTAACAAGAAAGAAAGTATGGTTTAATTTTTCAGTAGCTACTTTGGGTTCCCATGGAAACTGTTCAGTAGCAGTTTGAAGTGTTACATATTACTTAATAACTTATATTCATTTAAATATTACCAGAAGATATGTTATATCTATTCAACTCTACAGTATAATGAGTGTAAACAAAGGAATACATTAATTTGAAACACTTTGTGGTTCACTACTATTTTTATTAGATATTTTCTTTATTTACATTTCAAGTGTTCTCCCCTTTCCTTGTTTCCCCTCCAAAATACCCCCTATTCCCTCCCCCCACCCCCTGCTCACCAACCCACCCTCTCATACTTCCTGACCCTGGCATTCCCCTACACTGGAACATAGAGCCTTCACAGGACCAAGATCCTCTCTTCCCATTGATGACTGACTAGGCCATCCTCTGCTATACACATGCTGCTGGAGCCATGACTCCCACCAGGTGTACTTTTTGGTTGGTGGTTTAGTCCCTGGGAGTTCTGTGGTACTGGTTATTTCATATTGTTGCTCCTCCTATGGGGATGCAAACTCCTTCAGCTCCTTCTGTCCTTTCTCTAGCTCCTTCATTGGGGACCCTGTACTCAGTCCAATGGTTGGCTGTGAGCCTCCACTTCTTTATTTGTCAGGCACTGGCAGAGACTCTCAGGAGACAGCTATATCAGGCTCCTGTCAGCCAGCACTTGCTGGCATCCACAATAGTATATGGGTTTTGTGATTGTACATGCGATGGATCCTGAGGTAAGGTAGTCTCTGGTTTGTCATTCCTTCAGTCTTTGTTCCATAGTTTGTCTCTGTAACTCCTTAGATGGTTATTTTCTTCCACCTTTTAAGAAGGAACAAAATATCCACACTTTGGTCTTGTTCTTAAGTTTCATGGGGTTTGTTGTTTGTATCTTGGGTATTCCGAACTTCTGAGCTAGTATCATTCATTTGTGATTTGGTTACCTCACTCAGGATGATATTCTTCAGATTCATCCATTTGCCTAAGAATATCATAAATTCATTGTTTTTAATAGCTTAGTAGTATTACATTGTATAAATGTACCACATTTTCTGTTTCCACTCCTCTTGTTGAGGGACATCTGGGTTCTTTCTAGCCTCTGGTCATTATAAATAAGGCTGCTATGAACATAGTAGAGCATGTGTCCTTATTATATGTTAGAGCATCTTCTGGGTATTTGCCCAGGAGTGGTGTTGCTAGGACCTCAGGTAGTGCTATGTCCAATTTTCTCAGGAACCACAAAATTGATTTATAGAATGGTTGTACCAGCTTGTAATCCCACCAGCAATTAAGAGTGTTTCTCTTTCTCTACAACCTAGCCAGCATCTGCTGTCACCTGAGTTTTTGATCTTAGCCATTCTGACTGGTGTGAGGTAGAATCTCAGGGTTGTATTGATTTGCATTTCCCTGATGACTAAAGATG
The DNA here is from genome assembly GCF_008632895.1 of Mastomys coucha. Classification (NCBI taxonomy): domain Eukaryota; kingdom Metazoa; phylum Chordata; class Mammalia; order Rodentia; family Muridae; genus Mastomys; species Mastomys coucha. The sequence continues at coordinate 68,356,124 of NC_045030.1, read as the reverse complement.
TTGAACATTTCTTTAGGTACTTCAATGCCATTCGGGATTTGTCAGTTGAGAATTCTTTGTCTAGCTCTGTATCCCATTTTTAATAGGGTTATTTGGTTCACTGGAGTCTAACTTCTTGAGTTCTTTGTATATATTTTATATTAGCCCTTTATCAGATTGATACCAGACTTGAAGTAACTTCAATAAGATTCTCAAGGACTATCTTGAAAAAAAGTAATTTCTACCTTGAATACAACATGCTTTAATCTTAATAGAGAGGGGATTCTTATAATCACACTTCATACTTCTATTAAAGTTACCTATAGCAAAAGGTCTTATTCAGAATCTGAATTTAGCCTAGCCATTTATCTCAAACTTAGATGCAATTTGTTTGATACCTAGTAAGATTGATGGATCCTGAATTAAAAATGTCACTGGCCTTTTTTGGTGAGGTAAAATCTCAAACTGTAGGCCATTATTTTGTAAATAATCAATTTTGTCACATTCAACAAAATCTATCCACAATCGCCTATTAAGTTTGCCTATCAAGATCAAACATGTAGCTATTCCCAATTATTAATAATTCTTATATTCTATAAATATTATGTAATGAAATAGCTACTAGATAAACCATTAGAGACAACCTTACTGAAATATGTGTTCTTATGTGGTTTTACTTTTAAAAAACCAAATATCACCAAAGAAAGTACATGAAATCCTTTATGTTTAGAATGCTCATATTTAATATCACATGAAATTTTTAGTATTGCATGCTTTATATTAATATGATTCATTTCCTAGGGTACAAATTCTCATAGATTATGCCTTAGAATACTTATAATCAAAAATTAATTTATATAGTAGACTTTATTCTTATCTTTGTTCCAGGTATACTGTTAACTGTTTGTTTTCTAAATTATAAATTGCTTCATGCCAGAGTAAGTTCTTATTGATATCCAATTCATCCATGCATACCTTATCAGAAAATGGAATTCAATAATTATTAAGAAATCTAAACTTATACATACACAGCATAGAGAAAGTTATAATCTTATATTTAACAATGTATACTAGGTGACTGTTCCTAGTTACCCAGTGGTAATTATTTGCTGATATTTGAGTATATATTACATATTAAATTTCCAAACAACCTATTCTCCATGCAATAACAAAGACAATCTTCTATGAAAATGATGTATGATTTGCTTTTGGATATTTTAAGGATCATTAGACAGAGACAATTAGTCACAAAACTTCTATTTGGGTGCATTGTCTAAAAAGATCCTTTCAATGTTATTCTTAAGCTCATACTATCAAACGTTTCCTAGTATAAGACAATGGAACTTATGAGAGAAGCACTTCACTGACAAGATCAGATGATTCGCAAGACCTCTGCTGCTCTCTGACTTACAGTCCAACCTTGTCTCTAAATTTTGTTGTCCTTGTCAGTATAACTATAAAGTCTAGAAAAAGCCATTTTAACTGAGTTGTTCTGAGTTGTATCTTTAAAATTAAAGTACATGTAAAGAAAATGCCTTGTGCAATACTTTTACTCTTAGTAGCAAACATTGCCTAAGTGCAGAGTGAAAGAAATTTAATAGTATTATTGAATTTCTGAATCTTATCTCCCTCTCTTTAAGTAAAATTCATTACCTTACATAGCATCAAGCTCAATGGAGTCTAAGAAAACACAAGAAAGTAGACTCATTTCTGGTAATACTAGCTAATTTATATAGAATTACTGTATCAAGGCAAGGCACTCAGCAGTTACTTAGAAGTTGTGTAAACTCTTATGTAGCAATGGCCACATGTGGAATGGTTAAAGTATAGTAAATGTATGAAATGATTAATTAACTTTGTTGTTGACTCCTATATAATTGGCTGAGTGATATAAGTTTGTGTTAGCATAAATATGATCATGTGTGAAAGTTCATTCTAGTTTTATATGTAGTTTAAATCTATCATTGCATGATAAACTCATTACTGGATAAGACAACTAGCTAATTATTTCTCATTTGCTCAAGATACAGATGGCTGGACCATATTTTATGTTATTAAACAATTTTTGAGTAAAACTTAATTTGAATAAGATTATTATTTGTATAAAATATCAGGGAACAGGATAAGTAATGAAGGGGTTTATGGAGCTTATTCTGTTATAATTTCAACATGATTTTGTTTAAAGACGTGTGCATTCTTGACTGACTTTAGTCCTGTGTAGTCTATAAATATTCTACCATTTATTCTTTCATTAGGTATGTTTTATTTTCTCTGATTTCACTGATCAGGAAATTCTAAGTAAGGTATATTTTATTTTTATATTGAGAGATTGCAGACTGCATAACAGTAAATATATTACTTCTGTTGTTTGCTGTCACTCCTACTCTATCAATTAACTATTATTTACATTTAAAATGTCAAAAAATTTATTGCAAAACAATATTCTATATTTATAATTACTATGTAGAACATTCATCTGAAATGTACATTTTCTTCATTCTAAAATAATTTTCATATCATAATATAGATTGTTCACAACTTTAAAATTGTTCATAATTAAATGTATTTTCTTCACTCTCATTGCTTATAATTTAATTATAAATAATAACCGGTCTTTTCTAGATGTTTGTATGGTATGGACACACTATCTATTTATATTTTTTACATTAGATTTTGTAGATTAAGAAATGTGCATTTTAATATCATTGTTACTTTGACATTTACATTTGTCATATTTTGTTTATTTTAAAATCTTTTAAACTACTTAGCATAGCTTAAATGTAGTATATGCTGGTTAAATAGAACAATGCTTTTCAAGTTTTCTATGCTAAATTTCTTTTTTTTCACTCAGGAAATTCAAAGGTCATCCTAAATTAGAAGACTAAAGAGTTGGCAAATCCATTAGAATTTATCTTTATTGTCTGAATGTTTTCCAGAATTAATTAGTCTATTCATTGACCAAACACATACTGAGTTGAAACTCTGTATTATTATAGTCCAAATACTATTGAATAGCAGACACAATCCTGAATAAAACACAAAACTTTTTATAATAATCACAAGCTAGTGGAAAAGGCACAAAAAAAAAATCTTGGAAACATAAGCCACACAAATAGTTTATGAAAATTCTACTTGAACTATTTTATTACCCATGAATATGAAAACAATTAAATCTATATTTTTCTAAGTATTTTCTGTCTTTAAATAGTAGACATTTCATAGTGTTACCTATTATGATCACCCTTCTCCCTTATGATCATTTTAATACTTCAATAAATCAGCAGTAATTAATAAATATAAAGAAATAATTTTTGTTTCTAAATTTTATAATAAAGGCATAGAAAATAAATATAAAACTAAAATTATCTTATTAAATGCTACTTCTATAAAGATCAAAATTTCTACATGTTGGGAATCCATGACTGTATGGTTTTTGTTTATTTTTTAATTAAATATACTTATATGTTTAACTGTATTACTCAACATATTCCATAACATAGATATGTCCTCTATACCAGACTATATTATACATTTTTTATGAGTTCTAGTCAGTTTTTAGGTAACATTTAGTCTCTTGATGAAACAATATATGTCTTGACATTTTTCCATTTTTTTGAACCTTAGTAAATATCACTTTAATCAACCAAGATGTTCATTTAATAAAATCATAAAAGTGGACCCAGAATATTTCTTGATTAAAATAGCCTTTGTTAGCATGTACAACACTCTTTGTTCAATCACTGGGTCCCCAATTTTAACAATAAGAGTAAATCTGTTTTTCCCTGTAGATAGTACATTGACCTCTAAGAAAGAAAGTCAATAATCTTATTTTGTTTGCTATTTGAGAGTTATAGAATATTGAGAGGGGACAGTTTCTTCAAAACTCTATTAGCATGCCTTTCTTTTAAGATACCTCTGAGGTCAGGGACTCATATGGATTAGCTAGAGTAAGAAACAAAAGAGCTGAAAGGGATTGCAATCCCCATAGGAAGACCAACAGAATCAACTCAACCTAAGCCACCAACCAAAGAGCATTCATGGGTTGGTCAGTGACCCCTGGAAGAACATATGTAGCAGAAGACTGCCTTGTCTGGCCTCAGTGGGAGAGGATGCATCTAATCCTGTAGAGACTTGCTGCCCCAGATAAAGGGATTCTGGGGGGATGAAGTATGGGGAGGTGGGTGGGGGAGCATGCTCCCAGAGGCAA
>NC_045030.1:68350287-68350603 GCF_008632895.1 Mastomys coucha | reverse complement strand
GAAGGAGTTGCAGAGATTAACTATGGAGCAGAGACTGAAGGAAGGGCAAGCCAGCCTGAATATAGCTACCTCCTGAGATGCTCTGATAGTACCTGACTAATACAGATGTAGAATACAGATGTAGAGGCTCACAGCCATCCATTGAACTGAGTACAAGGTCCCCAATGAAGGAGTTAGAGAAAGGACCAAAGGAGCTGAGGGGTTTGCTGTCCCTTTGGACGAACAACAATATGAACTAACTAGTACCGTCAGAGCTCCCAGGGTCTCGACCACCAACCAAGGACTGCACATGGAGGGGTCTGATTGTTCTGGCAGC
>NC_045030.1:68347842-68350276 GCF_008632895.1 Mastomys coucha | reverse complement strand
CAGTGTAGGGAAATGCCAGGGCCAATAAGTGGGAGAGGGTGGGGTGGCAGGCATGAGGAGGGGGGAGGAAACAGGGGTTTGTTCTTGTTGTTTTTGTTTGTTTGTTTGGAGGAGAAATTGGGAAGGAGAAATTTACATGTAAATAAAGAAACTATCTTAAAAAATAAAATGCACTCAGAGTTTGAAAGTGTTGGAAAAATGAGTGAAGAACATAAAAAAAAAATAATTGAAGAAATTCTAGAATTAAGTGATAACAGATATCAAGAGGACTTAACAGATATCAACAGAATATTCCACAAAGCATATTCTTGTTCATTAGAGAGTTTGAGAAACATCAATATAAACTCAGAAATCATAAAAGAAACAAGAGTGAGCAAAATATCCACATTGTTTTTTGAATGCAATAAATATTCATGAAATATAGGCCACATATATGTGTATATATATGTATATACTCATGATATTAGCCCTCTGTCAGAATGTGGAGTTGGTGGAAACTTTTCCTATTTTGTGGGCTCCAATTTTGTACTATTGATGGTGTCCTTTACTTTACAGAGCTTTCAAGTTTCATGAGGTTCCATTTATTAATGGCTGATTTTAGTGCTTATGCTATTAGTGCTCTCTTCTGGAAGTTCTCTCTTTTGCCAGTGTGTTCACAACTTTTTCCCACTTTATTTTCCACCAGGTTTAGCGTATTTGTTTTTATGTTAGTATCTTTGGTCCAATTGAACTTGATTTTATGCAGGTTAATAGATATGGACCTATTTACTATCTTCTACATTCATACATCCAGTTAGACCAGCACAGTTTGTTGAAGATGTTTTCCATTTTCCATTTTATAATTCTAGATACTTTATAAAAAATATGTGCTTATAGGTGTATATTTCTCTGTGAGACTTTGACTCAATTTAATTGATTAGCCTGCCTGTTTTTATGCCAATACCATGCGATTTTGTTATTATTGGTCTGTGTACAGCTTAGAAATTCGGGATGGAGATACATCCAGATTCTTTTATTGTACAGAATTGTTTTAGGTATCTCTGAATTTACCTTGTGTTTTCTGATTATATATGGGTTAGTTTGGTTGTTTCTAATTCAGAAAGAGTGTCATAAGAACTCCTCTGATTTTTCAAAAACAACTTCAGAGCTAAGGCATAAAAACATAATACAAGACAATTTGAAGGTTTTGTCATTAAATATATACTAAACCAGTCATTTATGAATCAGTATAAGGTGTGGATATACTTTTCTTGTTGCTGCTGCTGTTGCTCTTGTTGTTGTTTTTCCATATGAAGATGAGTATCATTATTTCAAGTTCTGAAAAGAACTGTGTTGTAATTTTGAAGTGGATTGTATTGAATCTGTAGATTGCTTTTGGCAAGGTAATTATTTTTACTACATTAATCCTAACTATCCATGAGCATGGGAAATTTTTCCATCTTCTGATATATTTCTCAATGTCCTTCTTTAATGACTTAAAGTTTTTATTATACAGGTCTTTCACTTGCTTAGTTAAAGTTACACATCAAGATATTTTATAGTATTTATAGATATTATAAAGTATGCTGCTTCCTTAACCTCTTTCTCAGTCTGTCATTTGTATACAGGACTACTGAATTTTTAGATAATTTTGCATCCAGCCACTTTGTTGAAAAGTATATCAGCTATGTGAATTCCCTGGTAGAATTTTGGGAGTTACTTATGTATACTATCATATCTACAAATAGTTGTAATTTAACTTCTTCTTATCCAATTTGTATCCCAATTTGTATCTCTGTTTTCTTATTGCTCTATAGAGATTTTCAAGTACTATATTGATTAGATATGAAGAGAGTGCACAACATTGTCTTGTTTCTAGTTTTAATTTAATTGCTTCAAGTTTCTATGCATTTAATTTTATGTTGGCTGCTAGCTTGTTATAAACTTCCTTTATAAATTTTAGGTATATTCCTTATATTGTGGTCTCTCCTAATACTTTTAAAATCAAGGAGGTATTAGATTTTGTCAGAGGCTTTTCCATCACCTCATGAAGGGACCTTGTGTTTTCTTTTTCTTTTAGCTTGTTTATATGGTTGATTACATTGACAGATTTTATAAGTTGAACCCTCCAATTGTCTATAGGTTGAAGCCTACTTGATCATGGTGGATCATCTTTTTAGATGTGGCCTTGGATTTGGTTTGAGAGCATTTTATTATTTTTATATCAATGTTGATGAGGGAACCTGATCTGTAATTCTCTATTTTCAAGTATGCCTGTGGTTTAGGTTTCAGTGTGACTGTGTCCCATTCAACAAATTGAGTATGTTAATAATGTTTGTATTTTGAATAATAATTCGAGAAATGTTAATTTCATCTCTTCCTGTATATTTTGATAAAATTCTGCAATAAAACCTTCTGGCCATGCTGCTTTTTTTGTTTAGGAATCTTTTTTTTT
>NC_045030.1:68336841-68347831 GCF_008632895.1 Mastomys coucha | reverse complement strand
GTGCAGTCCTTGGTTGGTGGTTGAGACCTTGGGAGCTCTGAGGGTACTAGTTAGTTCATATTGTTGTTGGGCTGGAGAGATGGCTCAGCCGTTAAAGGCTAGGCTCACAACCAAAAATATAGGAATCTTTTAATAACAACTTCTATTTCTTTAAGTGTTATAAGGCTATTTATGTTGTTTATCTGATCTTTATTTGACTTTGCAAAACTGAGTTTTTATTATCTATTTCTGTTGTTTTCATTTTGTCTGATGTTTTGTTTATGTTGTTGTTGGTTTTCCTTATTGTTTGGTTAGGTTTTTCCAAGGGGTTAATTTGTTAATTTTAAACCTCTCAAATTATTAAAATCACTTTTAATGTATTCCATGGATTTGCTATATGTTTCCATTTTTCTTCAGGTGGAGGAAATTCAAAATTGCCTTCTTGATTTCTTCCTTTATCTAATATTATTACATTGTGTTGGTCAGTCTCTATGATTTTGTATACTTTCTAAAGTTTCTATTGCTATAGGTATCTAGCTTTATTTCATTATAATCAAATGTGATACAGAATATAATTACAATTTTCCTATACTTCTAAGAATTGTTGTTTCCTAATTTCATCTGTTTTAAAGAAAGTTCCATGGATTGCAAAAAAGAAGGCATATTCTTAGGAATTGAATGAAATCTTATGGAGATGTATGTCAAATCCATTTGATCTTTGACATCATTAAATTCCAATGTTTCTCTGCTTAGTCTTTGCCCAACTATCTTGTTTATTTTTAAATGAGATGTACAAAAAATCCACCCACATTCACCAGGCAGGAATTATTTTGTAGTCTTAAATCTTATAATACTTGTAAAAAATTTGGTGTATCTGTAGTCAGTGAATATATGATAAGAATTGTGAATTTCTCCTTAATGAGTACAAAGTAACCTTTCTTTCCTCTTATGACTAGTTTGGTTCTGTGTATTTTATCAGATACTAGAACTATGCCTGCTTTTTTCCTTAGTTCCATTTGCTTAGAATGACTTTTGTATTCTTTTGCTCAAGGTTATTTCTATTGTTGATGGTGAAACATATTTCGTGAAGGAAGAAAAATCTATGCCACATTTTCTCTTCTTATCTGTTATTCTATCTCTATTAGGGAACTGAGAATATTGTTGTTGCTATATAAAATGTATATTAATTCTGATGTTTGTTGGGGTTTTTAGACTTTTAAATAACTATTCAGTAATTATTAATTTTGTATAATCTCTAGGGTGTGATCATAGTCCCAAAGTCTTCACTTTATAGCTGCCTTTGTGGCCTTAAGTTTCTTCGTTTTATTTAATATTAATTAATTAATTAATTAATTAATTAATGCTACATATCTTAGTTCCCTTTTGGTTCACCCTCTGACTGTTCCATATCCTATACCTCCTCCTTGCCCCCTGTCTCCACTAGAATGTTCCCATCCCTCACCCCCCCCACACCCCACCAGACCTCTAAATTCCCTGGGGCCTCCAGTTTCTTGAGGGTTAGGTGCATTTTCTCTGACTGAATCCAGACCCAGCAGCCCTCTGCTGTATGTGTGTTGGGAGCCTGTCAGTTGGTGTATGCTGCCTGGTTGGTGGTCCAGGGTTTGAGTGATCTCGGGGGTCCAGGTTAATTGAGACTGCTGGTCCTCCTACAGGGTTGCCCTCTTCCTTAGCTTCTTCCAACTTTTTCTAGGACTCAGCAGATTCTGTCCAATGGTTACATGCAAATATCTGCATCTGACTTTTTTAGCTGCTTGTTGGGTCTTTTGAAGGGCAGTCATGATAGGTCCCTTTTATGAGTGCTCCATAGCCTCAGTAATAGTGGCCTTGGGATTTCCCCGTGAGCTGGATCCCATTTTGGGCCAGTTGCTGGGCTTTTTTTCCCCCTCAGGCTCCTCTCCATTTCCATCCTTTCAGACAGGAACAGTTATGGGTCAGAGTTCTGACTATGGGGAGGCAACCCCCATCCCTCACTTGATATCCTGGCTTTCTGCTGGAGGTGGGCTCTACAAGTTTCTTCTCCCCACTGTAGGGCATTTCATCTAAGGTACCCTCCCTTTGAGTCCTGAAAGTCTTTCCTCTCTCAAGTCTCTGATACATTCTAGAGGGTCCCCCCAACCTCCTACCTCCAGAGGTTGCCTGTTTCCATTCTTTCTGCTAGCCCTCAGGTCTTCGGTTCTTTTTCTCCACCCAATACATGACCATGTTTTCCTCTTACTCCCCCTGTCCACTTTCCCATGCAGGTCCTTCCCTCCACCCCCCCACTTGTGATTGCTTTCTTCTCCCTCCCTTGTGGGACTAAGGTATCCTCACTTGTGCCCTTCAGCTTGCTGACCTTTTTGAGTTCTGTGGCCTGTATCTTGGATATTTTGTATTTATTTTTGGCTAATGTCCACATATTAGTGAGCACATACCATGAATGTCCTTTTGGGTCTGAGTTACCTCACTCAGGATGTTTTGTAGTTCCATCCATTTGCCTGCAAAACTCAGGATGTCCTCATTCTTTATAGCTGAATAGTATTCCATTGTGTAAATGAACCACATTTTCTGTATCCATTCTTCTGTCATGGAACATCTTAGTTGTTTCCAGCTTCTGGCAATCACAAACAAGGATGCTATAAACATAGTAGAACATGTGCCCCTGTGACATTTTGTGCCATCTTTTGGGTATATTCCCAAGAGTGGTATTGCTGGGACTTCAGGTAGATCTATTCCAATTTTCTGAGGAACCTCCAGATTGAGTTCCAGAGTGGTTGTACCAGTTTTCAATCCCACCAGCAATGGAGGAGTGTTCCTCCTTATTCACATCCTCACCAACATATGTTTTTACCTGAAGGTTTGATCTTAGCCATTCCTTTTGCTATAAGGTGGAATCTCAAGGTAGTTTTGATTTGCATTTCTCTGATCACTAAGGACTTTGAACACTTCTTTAGGTGCTTCTTAGACATTCAAGATTCCTCCGTTGTGAATTCTTGGTTTAGTTCTATATCCCATTTTTGATTTTTTTTTGGGGGTGGTTAGCTTCTTTAGTTATTTATAAATTTTGGATATTAGCCCTCTATCAGATGTGGGCTAGTGAAGATTTTTTCCCAATCTGTAGGTTTCTGATTTGTCTTATTAAGTATGTGTTTTGCCCTACAGAAGCTTTCTAGTTTCATGAGGTCCCATTTATCAATTCTTATCTTATAGCATGAACCATTAGAGTTCTGTTTAGGATATATCCTCCTGTACCTCAAGAGGTTTTTGTTAGGTTTTTGACTCTCCCTGGCCCCTGGAGATTATTGGACAATATGGGTCTACAGGGCCAAAGGGAGCAGAGTCAGATGGAAGAAGGGGTCAGAATACTTGAGAGTATATAAGGTTAAGGTAATGAGATCACCCTGGGACTAGCTGCAGGGAGGCAGATCAACTTTACTTGGTGTGATTCAAGGTTTATATAGTTTGGGGTACTGGAGTTAGGAACATGCAGAATTGGGAAATGTCATTCATTGGCTGAAGAATTTAGGTACCAAACCACCTCATTAGGGTGGGGAAGCATTTTGAAAATCTAAAGACTTACTGAGCAGGTTCTTATCTACAGAAAGGAAGTTGAACTTGTAATCTAATTAGGCTATATGAAAGTCTCAAGGTAGTGGTTTGTTCTGGTTTTTGAACTCCAATGAGAATGTCAGAGAAGGTTAAGGCATGCCAATAAAGGGAGTCCTTCATATTAGGCCTAGTTCAGAAGGCTATCTGGACAATGGTAGACTTGAAACTTAATTAACAGGGTAATACATTTTTTAATTATAATAAGATATTGTAGTGTGGGTTGATAACTTTGGTCTTTTCAATTTAGAAATGCCTTATTAGGATGAGAAATTTGAAACATTTTCACGTTTAAATTTTTTTACATACCTGGAATGTGTTTTCTGGGGTACTGGTATAGACAGGCCTAAAAAAAGGGATGACAAGTTATCCTATCCATTTCAGGAAGTTCCCTGGTTGATATAAGCAGGCTATAAGGAAATACACTAGAAAATTACTTGTTAAAGGAGGTTGTAAATCTAGCACCATGGCTCAAGAACCTTGCAATTAGATTAGAAGAGCCTAAGGAAAGGAAATCAAAGTCCCTTATTTTCTCCAGGAGACATTGTGAGTTGGGGTCTTGGGGAAAAAAGTGGGGAATCTATTGTTTTCGGTGTAAAAGAACATTGTCATAAATTGGTGCTATGTGTATGTATTTGAGTATATGCATAGGTATAATTATGGTTATTTGAATAAATAATAGTAGAGGTGGTTTATGTACATGCTTTCTAATTATAAACAAACCAGTTTGCTGAAATTATTTTGTCTTTGTAAGCTAAAATTTGTGTTGATATATTCTTCATTTTTTCTTCTAAATGTGATATATCCTTTCAGAGAAAATCAGTATATATATATTTTGAAGAGAAAAGTTGCTTTCTCAATGAATATCAACAAAATAAAGATGCTAAAATCCATCTACTTCTATATATGCTATTATCAATATGTTAGATTTCAATAGAAGTAAATTCTAAAATTGGCATTCATTTTTTATAAAAACTGGATGAAGACATACTTCCATAACAAATTATTATGGTTTTTAATATCTAACATATTAGTGATAATGCCTTCAGTATTTGGGCAAAGGGCATTGAGATTAATTTGAAAAGTCACGTCCATATTCTTGTTCCTTAGAGAGTTTGAGCAACATCAATATAGGCTCAGTAAGAACAAAAAAAAAAATAATAAGTTTGAGCAGAATATCCCACATTGCTTTCATTTTCTGAATGTAATAAATATTCATGAACAATGACAATTTTAATAGACCTTTAGTTGTTTCAAACTGCAGTGAAGGTTATAGGGAACTGATGAAATTAGTTAGATACTTTCACAGCTGATTCATCTCTTTCCCAACAAATATTATACAATTACTATGTCCCTTTGTATTGTCAGTATTACTAATAATGTAGAAAATGAAAGAAAAAATATGGAATAATACAGTCTACAAACTAAACTAAAAGTAAATGATTGGGTTAATTAAAATAATGAATTAATGATATTCTAAACTAAATCTATATGAAGAGAAATTAATAAAGGATAACTTTAAGGTCAATAAAAGCTTATAGCTTGAAAATACACCAAAACAAATTGGAAAGATATTCTTACAAAGAATCCTTATGAAAAAGTAAATCTTGTGGATAAATTTAAATGTAAGATGATCTTTCTTCTCAGCACCTTATGGTACCTTCTCCAAAACGGACCATATAATCAGGCCACAACAGATACAAGAAGATTGAAATAATTCCTTGCAACCTATCAGATCACAATGGACTAAGGCTGCTCCTCAATAACAACAAAAACAATAGAAAGCTTAACAACACTCTACTCAATGATAAGCTGGTCAAGGAAGAAATAAAGAAATAAATTAAAGGCTTTCTAGAGTTTAATGAAGAGAAAGCCACAACATACCCAAACTTATGGTATACAATGAAAGCAGTCCTAAGAGGAAAACACATAGCGCTAAGTGTCTCCAAAAAGAAACTGGCGAGAGCATACACAAGCAATATGAGAGCACATCTGAAATCACTAGAACAAAAAGAAGCAAATTCACCCAAGGGGAGAAACAGGAAATAATCAAACTCAGGGCTGAAATCAACCAAGTGGAAACAAAAAGAACTATACAAAGAATCAACCAAACCAAGAGCTGATTCTTTGAGAAAATCAACAAAATAGATAAACCTTTAACCACACTAACTAGAGGGCACAAAGACAGTATCCTAATTTACGAGATCAGAAATGAAAAGGGACACATAACAAGAGAAACTGGGGAAATCCAAAAAAAATCATGAGATCCTATTACAAAAGGCTATACTCAACAAAACTGGAAAACCTGGATGAAATGGACAATTTTCTAGACAGATATCAGGTGCCAAACTTAAATCAAGATCAGATCAACAATCTAAACAGTCCCATATCTGCTAAGGAAATAGAAACAGTCATTAATAGTCTCCCAACCAAAACAAAAGCCCAGGACCAGATGGGTTTAGTGCAGAATTTTACCAGACCTTCAAAAAAGACTTAATAACAATACTCCTCAAACTATTCCACAAAATAGAAACAGAATGTATTCTACCCAATCCATTCTATTAAGCTCTAATTATTCTGATACCTAAACCAAATAAAGACCTAACAAAAAAAGACGACTTCAGAACAATTTCTCTTATTAATATCAATGCAAAAATACACAGTACAATACTTGGAAACCAAATTCAAGACCATATCAAAATGATCATCCATCATTATTAAGTAAGCTCATCCCAGGAATGCAGGGATGGTTCAATATAAGGAAATCAATCCATCAACATAATCCACTATATAAATAAACACAAAGACAAAAAATCCTATAGTCATCTCATTGGATGCTGAAAAAGCATTTGAAAAAATCCAATACCACTTAATAATAAAAGTCTTGGAAGATAAGAAATTTAAGGTCCATACCTCAATATAGTAACAGCAATACATAGCAAATGAGTAACCAACATCAAACTAAATGGAGGGAAACTTGAAGCAATCCCACTAAAATCAGGGACTAGACAAGGCTGACCACTCTCTCCCTACCTATTCAATATTGTACTTGAAGTCCTAGCCAGAGCAATTAGACAACAAAAGGAAATCAAATGGATAGGAATTGGAAAGGAAGAAGTCAAATTATCACTATTTGCTGATGATGTAATAGTATACTTAAGTGACCCCCAAAATTCCACCAGAGAGTTCTTAAACCTGATAAACAACTTTAGCAGAGTTTCTGGATATAAAATTAAGTCAAGCAAATCAGTCGACTTCCTCTACACAAAGGATAAACAGGCTGAGAAAGAAATTAGGGAAACAATGCCCTTCAAAGTAGTCACAAATAATATAAAATACCTTGGTGTGACTCTAACTAAGCAGGTAAAAATCTGTATGACAAGAACTTCAAGTCTCTGAAGAAAGAAATCAAAGATTTCAAAAGATGGAAAGATCTCCCATGTTCATGGATTGCCAGGATTAATATAGTAAAAATGACCATTTTAATGAAAGCAATCTGCAGATTCAATGCAATCCCTAACAAAATTCCAACTCCATTTTTCACAGACTAGGAAAAAGCAATTTTCAAAATCATCAGGAATAACAAAAAACCTAGGATAGCAAAAACTATTCTCAACAATAAAAGAACCTCAGGTGGAATCACCATCCTAGATCCTTAAGCTGTACTACAGAGCAATTGTGATAAAAACAAACAAACAAACAAACTGCATGGTATTGATACAGTGACAGGAAGGTGGATCAATGGGATAGAACAGAAGACCCAGAAATGAACCAACACACCTATGGTCACTTGATCTTTGACAGTGGAGCTAAAACCATCCAGTGGAAAAAAGACAGCATTTTCAACAAATGGTGCTGGCTCAACTGGTGGTTAGCATTTAGAAGAATGCAAATCCATCCACTCCTATCTCCTTATACAGAGATCAAGTCCAAGTAGATCAAGAACCTCCACATAAAACCAGATACACTGAAACTATATAGAAATGAAAGTGGGCATGATCCTGGAGCACCAGGGCACAGGGAAAAATTTCCTGGACAGAACACCAATAGCTTGTGCTCTAAGATCAATAATTGACAAATGGGACCTCATAAAATGACAAAGATTCTGTAAGGCAAAGGACACTGTCAATAGGACAAAATGGCAACCAACAGATTGGGAAAAGATCTTTACCAATCCTATATCCAAAAGAGGGCTAATATCCAGTATATATAAAGAACTCAAGAAGTTATACTCCAGAGAACCAAATAACCATATTAAAAATGGGGTACAGAGCTAAACAAAGAATTCTCAACTGAGGAGTACCCAATGGCTGAGAAGCACCTAAAGAAATGTTCAACATCCTTAGCCATCAGGGAAATGCAAATAAAAAAACAAACAACAAAAAAAAAAACCAAAAACCTGAGATTCCATGTCATACCAGTCAGAATGGCTAAGATCAAAATCAGGTGACAGCAGATGCTGGTGTGGTTGTGGAGAAAGAGGAACACTCCTTCATTGCTGGTGGGATTACAAGCTAGTACAACCACTCTGGAAATCAGTTTGGCTATTCCTCTGGAAACTGGACATAGCACTACCTGAGGACCCAGCTATACCACTCCTGGGTATATGCAAAGAGAATGCTCCAACATGCAATAAGGCCATATGTTTAACTATGTTCCTAGCAGCCTTATTTATAATAACCAGAAACTGGAAACAACACAAATGTCCCTCAACAGGGGAATGGATATAGAAAATATGGTAGATTTACACAATAGAGTACTACTCAGCTTTTAAAAATAAAATGATGAATTAATGAAATTCAGAAGAAAATGGATGGATCAGGAGAATATCATCCTGAATGAGGTAACCCAATCACAAGAGAACACACATGATATGAACTCACTGATAAGTGGATATTAACCCAGATGATCTGAATACCCAAATAAAATCTACAAATCACAAGAAACTCAAGAAGAAGGAAGACCAAAGTGCGGATACTTGGTTCCTTCTTAGAAGCTGAAGCAAAATACCCATGGAAGGATTTGCAGAGACAAAGTATGGAGCAGAGACTGAAGGAAGGACAATATAGAGACTGTTCCACCTGGGAATCCTTCCCATATTCAATCACCAAACCCAGACACTATTGTGGATGCCAACAAGTGCTGGCTGACAGGAGCCTGATATAGCTGTCTCCTGAGAGGCTCTGCCAGTGCCACACTAATACAGAAGTAGAGGCTCACAGCCATCCATTAGACTTAGCATAGGGTCCCCAATGAAGGACCTAGAGATAGGAACCAAGGAGGTGTAGGGTTTGCAGCCCCTTAGGAGGAACCACAATATGAACTAAGTAGTACTTTCCCAGGGACTCTCAGAGATCCCAGGGACTTAACCACCAACCAAAGAGTACACATGGTGGGATTCATGGCTCCAGCAGCATATGTATAGTAGAGGATGACCTAGTTTGTCATCAATGAAAAGAGAGGTCCTTGGTCCTGTGAAGGTTCTATGCCCCAGTTTAAGAGAATTCCAGGTCCAGGAAGCAGGAGGGGATTGATTGGTGAGCAAGGGGAAGGGGGAGGGAACAGGTTTTATTTTTCAGGAGAGGAAACTGGGAGAGGAGATACTATTTGAAATATAAATAAAGAAAATATCTAATATCTGCAAAGTAAAACAAAACTGTGTTGGCATTTCATATTTCCTTTTGTTATATTTTTCTAGAGATAGCATTATTGTGTCAAAAGTCATCTGTTTGTGGCTTAATTCATATTTGCAATTTATCCTCTAAAAGAGTATTAGTTATCATATAATTTAAGATAATTTGGGAGAGAAATTGCAAGTAAAATTGAAGCCATAAAATAGATGGTATTAGATATAATACTATCTTTTTAATAGTAATCTAAAATTGCAGTCCAAATGCTTTGATTATGACTTATTTTTCTGTGAAAATTAATTTCATTGAATTAATTTTCTTTTCAGTACATGAAAATTAACTTCTTCTCAGCCCCCATTTAAAAAAATTTATGTCAACATCTGTTTCTCTGTTGTTACTCATTATTTCCAAAGGCACTACCATTTACTCAGGTATTGAAGCTATGAATAACATGATTGAGATAACAGATTTTTGTCTTCTATTCTCTTTGTCTTGTTATTCAGTCAGTATCCTCTGCTGTGTACACCCATTCCTAAGCAAAAGGCCAAGAAACCATAAAAGCATAGGTAGTTTCAAATATGCAATCTGCCTGTCTCATCCTTTTTAAATATTTCCCTACTGACTGCACATTATGTGTGACAATCTTTTCTTATATGAATTTATTTGTCTTTTCTCTCAACTGAAATAACATACTTTATGTTTTATAGTGTATATCATATCTTTAATTTTTAAAGAAACTAGATGAACATTGTTCCAAAATATACTACATTATGCCATTCTTTGGATTAAAACACTCCATTAAGATTCCATCCTGTTTAGATAACTTTGGCACACAGTGTATGAAAGTATGTCCCTGTAGTCAAAATTAAGTGTTGTTGCCAGCAAAGGTCTAAGTGCTGTCAGGATTTTAGTATTGACATTTCTATGGATTATTACTAGTTTTCTATTTGTGAATATCTGTCTTCACCTGCTCAAAAGATGAAACAAGTTTCCCTGGTTAAAACAACAACAACAACAACAACAAAATAGCCCTCAATGTCAAAGGAAAACTCTAAGATATGGATAAGGTGTTTACTTGCAGCTGATTGGTTCAGAATAAAATGGATTTTTGTAATAAGCTGATTGCAGGGCCTGGGTCAGGAAGTATGAGGACAGGAATTCCAGGCAGTTAGGGAGGTAGGATATGGACACACAGGCAGATGGATGCAGGAGGTTGCAAAAGGGAAAAAGGACAGCACTAGAAGCAGGCAGTGAGAACCAAGTGAAGACATAAAATCTTGAAAAAAGTCAGGATAAGTTAGACATTAGCTCAGAGACTGTTCCAGCAAGCGACCAACAGCTTTGAACTATAAAGATGTCTCCCTGTCTTAATTAAACACAAATTGGATCTGTGAAATCCCCATAACACCAATACCATCTTCTATATAAATGCATAATTTCACTTATGCACCTTTTGACAGTCATTTTAAATTAGCTCTGAGAAGTTATTATGGAAGTAAGAATCTAAAATCCAGAATATAGAGAAAGTCTATAGCACGTTGGCTTTAGGGTATGCTAGCCATTACAATCATGATTTCATAGCCCCTGTGACATTTTGCAGATGTATACTAGAGTAGGTTGGCCAGTGGTCATTTGTAGATGATAGTAAGTAAAGAGTATATTTTATCTGTACCTATAGACTTCTTATAAATTCTAGGGAAAGGGCAGTCATAGTGTTCACTTTAAAACCCATGGTTAGACAATTCTGATTAAAGTCAGTAAGTCACAAATCAAAATGA
>NC_045030.1:68334760-68336233 GCF_008632895.1 Mastomys coucha | reverse complement strand
GCTACAGATAAAGAACTAGGCTTATGGGATTTCAGAACTTGGTGAGATGAGGGCGGGGAGGAGGCAAAGTGAAAAAGCACCTTACCCAGGAAAGAACACAAAGAGCATTATCAATATGAGCTCTGGTACTAGGAGGCTTCTGGGTTTATTGATGTCAACCTTGAGAATTTTTTTCCTTAAAGTGTGAACTAAATAATATTCCTGTTATTAATTCTAATAACATTCTTCCATTATCTATGAAATATATTCACTGTGTTGAATGCAGTTGTGAACTAATATATTATATGACAAAATATTTTTAGTAAACAATCTGGCATTTATTCATGTCTTTTAGAGTGTGATCTCTTTTATTTTAGGTATTATGGATATATAAATAATTTTAAGTAATTATCACTTGATATTTTTCATCTTTCTACTTAGTCTTTGTTGGTTGGTCAATTTGCATGCCTTCTTTTCATTATACTGGCAGCTTCAAATGTACAGAAAATTTGAATTATAAATAACTTACCAATCCATTGACCTTCTGACTCAAGTAATCTACTCACTTTGGACTATTAACTTGTAATAGTTTTAATTACATATTTGTCATTATCAAATCAATAGATTCTCATTAACTAAAAGCACATGAAACAGAAATGCAAAAGGAAGCAGTAAAATGACCTACCATAAAAATACAGTTCTTTTTATGTGCATACATTAACTCATCTCTTCAATTTCTCAATTATTTATTCATCAATAATCATGTACCAAGAGCATTTCTTAGTCTTAGAGATAGCACAGAAATAATAACAGAAAAAGCACCTGCACTGATGATAATTCAAACTAAGGGATGAATGAACACAATGAACAACCAATGCATATATTTTAACTAGCTTTACAGAGACATGAAGATGACTGCTGCAAGGAAAGAAATAAAAAGTATGTTGAATAGAGAGTGTTCAAAGCAGGCTATTGATGAGAAAATAAAATCAAAGCATGCTGGTGAGATAGCTCAGCACGTAAGAGCACCGATTGCTCTTCTGAAGGTCATGAGTTCAAATACCAGCAACCACATAGTGGCTCACAACCACCTGTAATGAGATCTGATGCTCTCTCCTGGTGCTTCTGAAGACAGCTACAGTGTACTTGTAATAAATTAATAATAAATAAATCTTTAAAAAAATAAAAGCAATAATCTAACCTAGGATGAAAGAAGTCATATAGAAATCAAAGGAAAGGATTGTTTAGGAAGAGAATATATATTGTAAACTCATGAATGTAGAATTGAAAATAAAAGGTAAAGAATAGCAGAAAGAGCATGATAAATGGAAGAGTGCATACTTAGAATATTGGTTCGATTTACAGAATTCTTTCTCTAGTATGTGATGTAACTGTAATAAGAGATCCCCAGAGAAAAGGAACCAATAGGAGATATATGGAAAGAAAGAAGAGAGAGAACAGATGAGAGCAAAGCAGAAGTAAATTCAGAAAAAA
>NC_045030.1:68334600-68334682 GCF_008632895.1 Mastomys coucha | reverse complement strand
AAAAAAAGAAAGAAAGAGAAAAGAAGGAAAGAACAAAGAGAAGGAAGGAAAGCACACACGTAATCATTTTATATAACAATGA
>NC_045030.1:68330752-68331804 GCF_008632895.1 Mastomys coucha | reverse complement strand
TGTAAGGCAAAAGACACTGTCAATAGGACAAAATGGCAACCAACAAATAGGGAAAAGATCTTTACCAATACTATATCTTATAGAAGGCTAACATCCAACATATACAAAGAACACAAGAAGTAAATTTCAACTACACAGTCTGTTTGCTTTTTCATAGCATTAAACTCATTTTACTGCAGAAATTTTCTCTTTAATTTTGTAAGGTATACAAATTAACTATGTGTCCAAATTTAGGAAAATACAGATGAATTCATCTATTAAAACTTTGCCCCTCAGGTATTTTAACTCTCAGTATTTTATCTATGAGTGTTAAGGAACAAAAAGAGGATGTGAACTATGGAAATTTAGATAATTTACATCTCAATTCACAAAATTAAGTAAGATATAGAAAGGAAATTATATTTTCTTAAGCCACATGATTGGTCAAGAAACATGACCCAGAACACTTCTTTACAATGGCATTATGGTAGGGTCTATGGAGTACAGATTTTGTTTGTCTCTTTAAAAGTATGATGTCTACTGTGGTTGGAATAAGCTAAGATATAGCTTTTATAGCATGCCTTTTAATGAATTAGAATACTGGGGCTAAGAATCAAACTAACATTTTAAGATCAAAAATATTTTCTAATATCATCAAATTGGAAAAAACAAACAAACAATCATCTGTTTGTACTTGGCTCCATCCCAGCAAATGATCACTTATTTCTGTTTAGCTTTTGTGTTTCACTTGCAAATGTTGAAACTTTGGATAGTGTGAACATTTGTTGTCTTTATTATTATGGCAAAATAAAGGTATGTTGGGTGCAGAGGGAAAATACAAAAATTTACACACATATGTCCCATGGTACAGATGGTAAATTTCTGGCAAAAGATACAGGAAGGTCTAAGCAGATGTGGAGGAAGAGAGAAAAGTGGGATTGGAGAGAGAAACAGATATTAAAAATGAATGGAGAGAAGAACAACAGGAAGATCAGGAGAAGAGATAAAAGGAGGAAAAAGGGAGAGAGGAAAGAAAGGAGAGAAGAGGAGAGAAGAGGAGAGGAGAGGAGAGG
>NC_045030.1:68328422-68330707 GCF_008632895.1 Mastomys coucha | reverse complement strand
GAGGAGAGGAGAGGAGAGGAGAAGAACAGCATGTAAATGTTCAGGCTTCTGTGAATCCTCCATAGAAGAAATTAGCCTGCAGAAATATTTTTGAGAACAACCAATTAATACCATTACCCAAGTAGTGACATGGCGATATGAGACAATACACTCTCTGTTGTTGATTTAAAGCAGTCAGTCTCAGTTAAAATAGTTAATGTGAAAAGATGTCCAAAATCATGTAAACCAAAACCTTTTTTAGGTTCACACAATGTACTGGCCTCTAGCCATGAAATATATAAGTGTTGTTTACTGTACCAGAAATTTATAAAGTAAGCAAGCCAAGATTTTTAATTAGAAAGACTTCAGTGATAACTATACATGGAATATGAATAATTGTAGATCACTTTTACGTTCTTTGCTTAATTAAATTTCAGTTAGATATTCTCAGCACAATGTGAATGAAGACCTTGAATTTTCTTTTGGAAAAAAGGTTGGAAATAACCTTGTACTGGCAAAGAGAATAAATAAAAGTTTTGCATCTGAAAACTGCTCACAGAGTCAACTGTGTTATTGGTGTGTTCTCAAATATTAAAAAAAATATTTTCTTATTTGAATTCTTAATGTGCAATGTCCTAATAAGGCAAAATATCTGTATAGAATATAAAATGTGGTACTAAACTGTTAGTATTTAAGCAATTTAGATTGATATAACCTAAATACTTGCATTGTTAAAAAACATATTCAGACGTAAATATAACTATTTTTCAATTCTCTATAAGAAAAATGTATATATGGATATAATAAAATTTGCATATATCTTTATTCATCTCACTTTCACCTTTTATAATATTTTCAAATATTAAAATCTACTTATTTAATGTACTTTTAAATAATAACTTATTAATTTTATGTCACTTTTAAATACTACATTAACATCTGTAGAATTATATATGGGAAGAAGGAACATATAATGTGTTAATATATTAAATTGTTGTAATTATATTTGTCAAATAGTATCATTATACATAGTTATGAATTTAACATTACTTTTATGAAAATTAAACTTGAGGTTGGTGACCTAAGTAGCAATTTCAAGAGAGTTAAAATTGTTTCATGGAACACCAAAAACCTTTCACTTTTATTTGTCTTTGCTGCTCATAACCAAGTTTTCAATCCATGTTCTGTCAAAACCAAGAAAACTATTAATAGTTACAAGACTACATGCATACATATAAAGTCATAATACCAGTATTGTAATATGCCATTATGTAGTTTACACAACAATTTAATGAGAAATATATACATAATATATCACATTAGACATGATAAAACTTTCCATGTCATATTACATATTATTTATTGTATAATCACAAATACATTTTATACTATAATGTGGATTTATATGAACCCATATATAATATATATTATATTATATATAATAGATATTTCATTAGAAAAGTACAATATACATAGTACTCACTTTTATTCATCTGTCTCTTGGATTTGTGATTTCAGCTACAGCTCAAGGAATTGAAACCTATTCAAAACTGAGATACAAAATACATTTGGAGAATTTTCATATAGGAAGATCAATTGAAGACAGAGAAAAGTTAGAATTAATATTACTGGAGAACCAGGAGCTACACAAAAGTGATGAAAGGTCTAGAGATAAGTAAATCTTCAATCACATGCTAATCTAAGCACAAATTGTTGGAAATTATAATAAATAAATATTCCTTTTCTTTATATCTATGCCACTGTTTGCATGTTTGACTGCAGTGATTCTGGCTGGGGTGAGATGAAACCTCAAAGAAAGTTTGGTTTAAAGTTCTGGACTCCCAGTTAAGGGATAAGAATATCAATTTGCCCACAAAACTTCTGACTCAAAATTTGTTCTATCTACAAGTACAAGGACAATGATGGGGCAGAGACTGAGGGAATGGTCAAATAATGGCCTATGGGCAAGCACTAAGCCTTGATACTATTATTGATACTCTTTTATGTTTGAATAAATTCCTCCACAATTACTCTGACACCTAACCACACAAAGACCCAACAAAGAAAGAGAACTTCAAATAGTTTTGGAGATTTGAACTCAGGATCTTTGGGAGGGAAGTGGCTGGATATAAAATTAAATAAATCAATGGCCTTCCTCTACTTAAAGGATAAACAGGCTGAGAAAGAAATTAAGCAAACAACATCCTTCACAGTAGTCATAAATAATATAAAATACCTTGATGTGACTCTAATCAAGCAAGTAAAAGATTTGTATGACAAGAGCTTTAAGTCTCTGAAAAAGGAAA
>NC_045030.1:68322980-68323223 GCF_008632895.1 Mastomys coucha | reverse complement strand
AGTTTCAATGTATCTGCTTTGATGTGGTGGTCCCTGATCCACTTGGACTTGAGCTTTGTACAAGGAGATAGGAACAGATCTATTTACATTTTTCTACATGTTAACTGCCAGTTGAGCCAGCACCATATGTTGAAAATGCTGTCTTTTTCCCACTGGACAGTTTTAGCTCCTTTGACAAAGATCAAGTGGCCATAGGTTTGTGGGTTCATTTCTGGGTCTTCATTTCTATTCCATTGATCTACC
>NC_045030.1:68319636-68322931 GCF_008632895.1 Mastomys coucha | reverse complement strand
CCTGCCTATCACTGTACCAATACCATGCAGTTTTTATCACAATTGCTCTGTAGTACAGCTTAAGGTCTAAGATGGTGATTCGACCAGAGGTTCCTTTATTGTTGAGTATAGTTTTGGCTATCCTGGGTTTTTTCTTATTCCAGATGAATTTGCAGAATTGCTCTTTCTAACTCTGTGAAGAATTGAGTTGGAATTTTCATGGGGATTGCATTGAATCTGTGGATTGCTTTCAGCAGAAGGAACATTTTTACTATACTAATCCTGCCAAGCCACAAGCATGAGAGATCTTTCCATCATTTGAGATCTTCTTCAATTTTCTTCAGAGACTTAAACTTTTGGTCAAACAGGTCTTTTATTTGCTTAGTTAGAGTTACACCAAGGTATTTTATATTATTTGTGACTATTGCGAAGGGTGTTGTTTCCCTGATTTCTTTCTCCACCTCTTTATGTAGAGGAAGACCACTGATTGCTTGAGTTAATTTTATATCCAGCTACTGTGCTGAAGATGTTTATCAGCTTTAGGAGTTCTCTGGTGGAATTTTTGGGGTCACTTAAGTATACTATCATATCATCAGCAAATAGTGATAATTTGACCAATTTGTATCCCTTTGATCTCCTTTTGTTGTGTAATTGCTCTGACTAGGACTTCGAGTACAATATTGAATAGGTAGGGGTAGGGAGAGAGTGGGTAGCCTTGTCTAGTCCCTGATTTTAGTGGATTGCTTCAAGTTTCTCTCCATTCAGTTTGATGGTGGCTACTGTTTTTTTTTATATATTTCTTATACTATGTTCAAATATGAGCCTTGAATTCCTGATCTTTCCATGATTTTTATCATGAAGGGATGCTGGATTTTGTCAAGTGCTTTCTCAGCATCTAGTGAGATGATATGGTTTTTTTTCTTCGAGTTTATTTATATAGTGAATTATGCTGATGGATTTCTGTATATTGAAACATCCTTGCGTCTCTGGAATGAGGGCTACTCGATCATGGTGGATGATCATTTTGATATGTTCTTGGATTCGGCTTGCAAGAATTTTATTGAGTATTTTTGCATCGATATTCATAAGGGAAATTGGTCTGAAGTTTTCTTTCTTTGTTAGGTCTTTGTGCGGTTTAGGTGTAAGAGTAATAGTGGCTTCACAGAACGAACTGGGTAGAGTACCTTCTGTTTCTATTTTGTGGAATAGTTTGAGGAGTATTGGTATTAGGTCTTCTTTGAAGGTCTGATAAAACTCTGCACTAAACCCATCTTGTCCTGGATTTTCTTTTGGTTGGGAGACTATTAATGATTGTTTCTATTTCATTAGTAGATATGGGATTGTTAAATCATTTATCTGATCTTGATTTAACTTTGGTACCTGGTATCTATCTAGAAAATTGTCCATTTCATCCAGATTATCCAGTTTTGTTGAGTATAGGCTTTTGTAGTAGGATCTCATGATTTTTTGGATTTTCTCAGTGTCTGTTGTTATGTCTCCCTTTTCATTTCTGATCTAGTTAATTAGGATACTGCCTCTGTGCTCTGTAGTTAGTCTGGCTAAAGGTTTATCTATCTCGTTGGTTTTCTCAAAGAACCAGCTCCTGGTTTGGTTGATTCTTTGTATAGATTTTTTTTTCCATTTGGTTGATTTCAGCTGTGAGCTTGATTATTTCCTGCCTTTGACTCCTCTTGGGTGAATTTGCTTCTTTTTGTTCTAGAGCTTTCAGATGTGCTCTCAAATTGCTGGTGTATCCTATCTCCAGTTTCTTTTTGGAGGCACTTAGAGCTATTAGTTTTCCTCTTAGGACTGTTTTCATCGTACACCATATGTTTGGGTATGTAGTGGCTTTGTTTTCATTAAGCTCTAGAAAGACTTTAATTTCTTTCTTGATGTCTTCCTTGACCAAGTTATCATTGAGTAGAGTGTTGTTAAGTTTCCAAGTGTATGTGGGCATTCTATTGTTTATGTTGTTATGGAGGAGTTGCCTTAGTCCATGGTGATCTGATAGGATGCAAAGAATTATTTCAATCTTCTTGTATCTGTTGAGACCTTATTTGTGATCTATTATATGGTCAGTTTTGGAGTAGGTACCATGAGGTGCTGAGAAGAATGTATATCCTTTTGTTTTAGGATAAAAAGTTCTATAGATATCTGTTAAATACTTCTGTTTCATAACTTCTGTTAGTCTCACTGTGTCTTTTTTCGTTTCTGTTTCCATGATCTGTCCATTACAGAGAGTGGGCTTTTGAAATCTTATACTATTATTTTGTGCGGTGCAATGTGTGCTTTGAGCTTTAGTAAAGTTTCTTATATGAATGTAGATGCCCTTGCATTTGGAACATAGAGGTTCAGAATTGAGAGTTCATCTTGGTAGTTAATAACTTTGATGAGTATGATGTTTCCCTCATCTTTTTTGATCCATTTAGGGTGAAAGTCAATTTTATTCGATATTAGAATGGCTACTCCAGTTTTTTTCCTTGGGACCATTGGTGCCAAGCCCAATCGTCTACTCCAGTAAAGTCTGTAGTGTCAAACCTGAAGGCCTGATCACAGACCAGAGGCGTACATCTTCAAAGGGAGTTTGCCTCCTGGGTATTCAGTCAGTGGCTGGCATCTCCTAACTCAGATGTGTTCTAGATTAGTCTTTCTAATAGTCAACATGCCTTCTTATTCATGCATAAAGTTTCCCTAAGAAATGATTCATAAATAGTTAAAACTAAGATTAAATATTTTTCCCTGGCCAGCACAGTGTTCCAATATAACCTAATTTATTACTAAGCTGTTGTTAGCTTGAAATTTCTCACAAGGAAGGTGCTTTATCAGACAGGGTGTCCTCAGAGTTAGGAATAGAGGTCAGGCACTATTGTTAACTGTAAACATAGTTAGAATTCTCAGAGCAGTCCCAAAGAAGACAGAATTGTTTTACATACCAGAGAGTACTTGAAGGGTTTCCCTCACTTAAGGGCATTCTCAGGAACTGCTAGATTGGGACTTCCTGGTACTTGCCTCCAAGAGACCCAGAGAATTAGCTTGGGACTATCAAGACAGCCCCAGCGTGAAGGGCACCACTGCTCTTCCACTTTGCACCTGGATGCCTGATCTTATCGACCTTGATGTTACAGTCACTTGCCGATGTGACTTCTGTCTTGCTGTCTGATCTTACCGACCTTGATGTGGCCCTCACCTGCCTATGTGACTTTTGTCATGTGCCCTGTTTTCTGTATACTATATAAGCCTGGTCTTCACTTTGTGCAGAGATTCATACATTCAGATTTGATAGAGCACATTCAAGCTTTGAGCCTCATGCAGTCTG
>NC_045030.1:68299642-68318944 GCF_008632895.1 Mastomys coucha | reverse complement strand
CTCCATCTACAGTAATTGAGAGTTTTGCTGGGTATAGTAGCCTGGGCTGGCATTTGTGTTCTCTTAGGATCTGTAAGACATCTGCCCAGGATCTTCTAGTTTTCATAGTCTCTGGCAAGAAGTCTGGTGTAATTCTGATAGGCCTGCCTTTATATGTTACTTGACCTTTTTCCCTTACTGCTTCTAAAATTCTTTTTTTTGTTTAGTGCTTTTGGTGTTTTGATTATTATGTGACAGGAGGAATTTCTTTCCTGGTCCAGTCTATTTGGAGTTCTGTAGGCTTCTTGTATGTTCATTGGCATCTCTTTCTTTAGGTTAGGGAAGTTTTCTTCTATAATTTTGTTGAAGATATTTACTGGCCCATTACCTTAGAGTCTTCACTCTCTTCTATATCTATTATCCATAGGTTTGGTCTTTTCATTGTGTCCTGGATTTCCTGGACATTTTGTGCTAGGATCTTTTTGCATTTTGTGTTTTCTTTGACTGTTGTGTCAATGTTTTCAAACGTGTCTTCTGCCCCTGAGATTCTCTCTTCTATCTCTTGTATTCTGTTGGTGATGCTTGCATCTATGGTTCTGGACTTCTTTCCTAGGATTTCTATCTCCAGAGTTGTCTCTCTTTATGATTTTTTAACTGTTTCTACTTCCATTTTTAGGTCCTGGATGTTTTTGTTCAATTCCTTCACCCGTTTGGTTGTTCTTTCCTGTAATTCTTTAAGGGATTTTTATGTTTCCTCTTTAAGGTCTTCAACCTTTTTACCTGTGTTCTCCTGTATTTCTTTAAGGGAGTTATTCGTGCCCTTGTTAAATTCCTCTATCACCATTGTGAGATATGATTTTAGATCCAAATCTTGTTTTTCTGGTGTTTTGAGATATCCAGGACTTGATGTGGTGGGATTACTATGTTCTGATGAAGCCAAGTAGTCTTGGTTTCTGTTGGTAAGATTCTTGTGTTTGTCTTTCTCCATCTGTTGATCTCTAGTGTTAGATTTTCTTGCTGTCTCTGGCTGGAGCTTGTTCCTCCTGTGGGTCTGTAAGCCTGTGTCAGCACTTCTGGGAGATCAGCTCTCCTTTGGTAAGACCTGTGTGCAGTGGGCTGTGGATCAGTCATCTTCCTGAGTCTTGGGGTCAGAACAAACCCTGGAGACAGGCTCTCTACTTGAAGGAAAGTTGCAGGGAGGGCTCTGGATCAGCAGTCTCTCCTAAGTGTAGGCTGAAATAGAAAGGATCCTGTCCTGGAAGCCTTGTCACTTCTGAGGCCTGTGCCTTCCAGCTGAACCAGACTTAGGAAGTCACCAGAGAGAAAATAGTGATCTCAACTGAGTCTCTGGGTTGGAGCACTCCCTAGAGGCAAGCTTTCCACTTGAGTGGAAGGGGCTCAGAGGGCTGTGGATCAGCAGTCTCTCCTAGGTGTAGATGGAGGCAGAAAGGATCCTGTGCTGACTACCCTGCCACTTCTGAGGCCTGTGCCTCCTGGCTGGACCCACCTGAGTCCCTCCCTTATATAATTTTCTACTGGGTCTTCAGAGTAAGTCTCACTCAACCAGAACACAGACTGTTTTTCATGGTCTTACACATGAGTTTTTTAAATTTTCTTTTTTGTTGTTGTTGTTATTGTTTTAATACTCTTTTAATCTGTGAGGATGCTGGGAAGTGGTAGCATATGCCTTTAATCCCAGCATTTGGGAGGCAGAGGCAAGTGGATTTCTGAGTTTAAGGCAAGCCTGGTCTACAGAGTGTGTTCCAGGACAGCCAGGGCTACACAGAGAAACCCTGTCTCAAAAAAAATCTGTGATGTTCAGATAGGATGCTGGGTATTACGTCAATTTTGTTGTACATTTTGTGCCTGAATATGGAGTCAATTTTGGAGAAAGTTCTATGATTTCCTGAAAAGAAGATATATTTCTTTGTGTTTGAGTGAAAAGGTATTTAAATATCTGTTATAACTTTTTGGTTTATAACATCAATTATTTCCAGCATTTCTTGTTCTGGTTTTTCTCTAGAAAACCCATTTGAGAGAAGTGAAGTGCTGAAATCTCCTACCATCAGTGAGTGAGAGTCAAAATGTGATTTTATTTGTAATAGTGTTTCTTTTATGAAATTGGTGCCCTTGTGCTTGGTGCATAGATAATTAGAAATTATAGTATCAGTGGATTTCTTTCTTTGATGAGCATGTAGTTTCTTTCCCCATCACTTTTGATTGGTGGTATTGGTTTGAAATGTATTTTGTCAGATATTAAAATGGCTACACCAGCTTACTGTTTAGCTCTAGTTGCTTGGAATGTCTTTTCCATCCTTTTACCCTAGGGTGATTTATATCCTTGATGTTAAGATTTTTACTCAGATGCAGCAGAAGGTTGAATATTGTTTTCACACCCATTTCATTACTCTGCATATTTTTATTGGGGAACTGTGTCTCTGAATATTGAAAGATATCAATGATCAATGTCTGATTGCTTTATGATTCCTATAATTTTGTTGTTGTGGTAGTATGAGATTGTGTGTATCTGTGTGTTTGTGTGTATAGGGGTTCTCCTCATTTGATTTGCTGGTTGGGAATTATTTATTCCCTGTGCTTCTTGGGTGTGGTTAACCTATTTATATTGACATTTTCCTTCTCACACCTTTGGTATGGCTGGATTTATAGATAAATTTTACTTAAGTTTGGTCTATCATGGAATATCTTATTTTCTCCATGTACTGTCATTGAATGTTTTGCTGTATATAATAGTCTGTGCTGGCATCTGTGGTCTCTTAGCATTTGCTAAACATCTGTTAAAGCCCTTCTGACTTGTTCATGTGATGCTTGGTACAATGAATCTAGCAAACATGTACTTCCACTTATTTACCTTGTCTTTATATTGTCTATGTTTCATTTGAATCCTCTTATCCATCAGTAATCATATAGATCCTTTTAATGTATTTTTTCTCTTTGGAGTCTAACATCCAATGTTTTAAAGTTTAACTTTAATATTATGTGTGGCTCATGCATGTATATGCATGGTTAATTCATTTTCCACACTTGTGTGTGTGCAAGTGCTCAGACCCACGTGTGTACATATACAGACAAGTAGAGGATACTGGGTGCTGTATCACTTTCCACTTTGTTGCCTGTGTTAATTAAATTCTTTTTTAAACACACACATAGACACACACACACACACACACACACACATATGTACTTATAAATAATCAGTGCAGTGCAGGCTGTCAGGCTGTAGTCTAGAATTGCTGTGTCTTGACAGAAAAGCCAAGAATCTGGAAGTTTTTAGTCAATGACACTGGATGTCTCAGCTTTTCTTCTATTTATGTTGGAGTCACAAAGTAGTCTGTTTTAATACCAGCAATGTATTTCCTAGGCAGCATGCTAGATTAATTGGCTAGATGAAGCCATATCTTTAGCCCCAGTTTTAAATTGTAAAACTGATTTGAATAGCTAATTTTCTCAATGTTACAATTACAAGTGAATAATTGGCAATAAAAGCTATTGATTCATGAAATAAAATTCAAGGCAGAAAAAAATGAGCTACCAAATGCTTGTTGAAAAAAATCAAACAAAATTTAAGTCTCTCAAAACTCATGAACATAACTGCTATTGCTTCTATTTAAGATATTTTTGTCTCTTTTTATTGAATATTTTATTTACATTTCAAATGTTATCCCTTTTCCCAGTTTCCCTTAGGAACCCCCCCCCATCCAATCACCACCCCATGTTTCTATGAGGGTGCTCCCACTCCTGCTTTCCCACTATGGCATTCCCTTACACTGGGGTATCAAGCCTTCACAGGACAAAGGATCTCTCCTCCAATATCAAATGTTTAAACTTGAATTTGTCATATGTAAAATCTCATTGCTCATATGTTTAACTCTAGAGTTTAATACAAGTAATCTGAATTAAAACATGACCTTTGAGTTCTGTTAGAGTCTGAATTATATCTTTTAAGTCTATATTTAGCCTCTTTTTTTCCCCCACCACTTCAGAATGTGACTGTATTTGGAACGTGATGTTTCTGTGTTTGGTTGGCTTTTGTTTTCTTTTTTAAGAAATATCTCTATATGTAACCAAAACAGGTTTCAAATCATTGATGTTTCTTGAGACTTATATTATAAAAATGGCACTATAGTCACAAAGAAGAAAAGAAGTTAAGTGGAAATTGAAGTTAAACAAGGCTATTGGAGTTGTACCTATTCTACTTGACTTGCGTTGTTTTTGGAATAAAAGAGGATAAATCTACCTAGACAAAGAATATAAGACAAAGAGAAAAGAGGCTATTCAAGGCAAGCAGAGATGCATTTGAATATAGTAAGTCAGCTGATATTTTCCATTAAACTTCTACCTTCTGGCACTATAAATATAGATATATGTTTTTTAATCCTCTAGCCTGGTACTTTGTCTAGACATACAGAGCAAACAATATCTGAATATCAATTTGCTTTTATTATTTTCATATTTAAAATGAATGAATAAGGAATTTGTCCAATATTCCTATATTTATATTTGTCTAATATTTTTATAATTATTATGCAGGAGTTAGGTATGTAAAATACTGAAATGACTTAAATCACTTTCCAATTTCATTATGGCTGTTATTCCATGACATTAATAACACTCCTTAAAGATGGTTTTAACTTCATTGTTTCTTCAATACAGTATTTACCAAAATTCTTTGCCATAATAATACAATTTTTCTATTTCTATACTGTGGCTTTTAGAGTGAGTTTTTCTCTCAATACTTTCTCTCTCTCTCTCTCTCTCTCTCTCTCTCCTCTCTCTCTCTCTCTCTCTCTCTGTATATACACACATATATATATATATATATATATATATATATATATATATATATATATACATACAGTGACTCCAAAAGCCTTCAACTTTCTGGTTTGTTTTTGTTACTGGTGTACATCCTTGGAATATACTCCTGACCATTTCCTTATCAGAAACCATTTATTTCAGTATCATCTCTCTACTATATAAATGATAAATCACATTTTACCTGTAATTTTTTTTAGCTTGACTAGTGTTTCTGTATGTGTAAGTATAATAGACATTTCTGTATCATTGACAGGACAAAAAAGTTGCCCTAAACATAATTTTTTCAATATAAATTGTAGAAATTTGAGAATTATTTTATTTAGCTATGGTTAAATATGTTTGTGACTATAGTATTTGTAGCAGTATTGAGGCAGGAGGATCATTGTTACTTCAAGGCCATTCTAAGGCAACACTCTGTTGAGGGAGGAAAAGTAAGAGAGAAAAATAAAGGAAAAGAATATTGTCACTTTTCTAATAAAGCACTGTTTCTGTGTTTTTTTCTTGATAGGAAATATTAACACATTCATTAGTCATGTGATTGTGGTTTGCCTTCTTCCCTTAAAATTATAAGCATATTAATTGTTTCTCTTTATGAATATTAGTAATCTTAGAAAAATTGAGAAGATTCAAAAAGACTGTGATACACAAGTTGCAGCATTCTGGTTATTGGTTTAGCTTTCAGTGGGTCTTGTTTGAAAGCCAAATCTATAGATTTGGGTAATATACAGTTCATTGTACATTATGCTTTGAATTTAAAAGTATATTCCTTAAGAAACTGAGGATACCATACAAGTCCTTTTGAGACTGGGTTACCTCACTCAAGGTATTTTCTTGTTCCATCCACTTGTCTGAAATTTCATAATGTCATTGTTTTTAATACCTGAGTAATATTCCATTGTATAAATGAACCACATTTTCTTCATCCATTCTTCCATTGAGGGACATCTAGATTTTTAGTTTCTGGCTATTGGGAGTAAAGCTGCTATGAACATAGTTGAGCAAGTGACCTTGTGGTATGGTAGAGCATCATTTGGATATATGCCTAGGAGTGGTATAGTTGGGTTTTGAAGTAGAACTATTCCCAGTTTTCTGACATACATGTAGATATAAGCCATAGAGTACAGGATACTCATACTATAATCCACAGACCCCACAAAAGCTAAATACTGAGGATCCTAGGGTTGATGATTGAAATAGAAGAGATATCAGAGATGGAGGGAGGGAGTGAACTATGTGGGAGAGGAGATAAAGAGATGAATGGGGAAGAGGAGATCAGGTGTATGAAAACTGGAGAGAGATGGCCAGAAAAGTGGTTGATAAGGAGCAGTGGGTGTGTGTGGTGTGCATCTCTAGAGTATGGCAGATATCTGGGATCAGGGAGACTCCAGGTAGTCTATGATTGTGACTGCAGATGAAACTCCTAGCAGTGGACGATATGTAGCCTAAAGTGGATACCTCCTATAACCAGGTAGGACTCCCCCAGTGGAGAAATTAGAACACAATCCCACACACAAAACTTTTGCCCCAAAATTTATCCTGTCTACAAAAAATACAGGCACAGTTGATGGAGCAAAGACTGAGGGAATGGCCATTTAATGACTCACTCCACTTGAGACTTATCCCATGGGCAAAGCACCAATCTCTGACACTATTAATGATACTCTGTTTTGCTTGATGATAAGAGCATAGCAAAATTTCCCTTGGAGAGCTGCATTGAGCAGCTGACTGAAACAGATGCAGAGAACCAACAAGCAAATATTAGATGGAGCTCAGGGAGTCCTATGCAAGAATTGGAGGAAAGATTGAGGGACACAAAGGGATAGAGACTCCAGAAAAAATACCAAAAGAATTAACTAACCTGGGCCCTTGGTGGATCCCAGAGACTGAACCACCAGCCAAAGAGCATAAAAAGGTAGGACTTAGCCTCCTGCCCAACATATGCAGCAGATGTGCAGCTTAGTCTTTATGTGGATCCCCCAACAACTAGAATGAGGGCTTACCCTGACTCTGTTGCCTGCTTGTTTTTCCTGATCCCCTAACTGGGCTGGTTTCAGTAGGAAAAGATGTGACTAGTCCTGCAGTGACTTGATGTGCCAGGATGAGTTGTTACTTGGGAGGGAGGAAGGTCTGTGTGAGTGGGGAACTGTAAGGAGGTGGACAGTGGTCAGGATGTAAAGTGCACGAATAAATAAATTAAAGGAAAATAACCAAAAATATGTTAATTTTCTCCTTAAAAATATTTTGTCAATAGATAAATTAGATGGTATTCCTTTGAAGGGGAAATTTGTATCAGGCTGTTAATGCCAGAAGAGTGATGGACTATTTCAATTATATACATAAAGTAATATCTGATCAAAATTAATCACTGTGAGAACCATTTACAAGTATATATAAAGCTATCTAGATGGTTCAGTTATGCTTATAAAGAAAAGCATCTCCTTTCTGTGATTTTGGGGAATAAGAAAGGTTGAAAGGTTATAAATAAACTTTCAGATCTGTCAGTACTGTATTACAGAGAGATTTGGAAGGCTCAAAGCAATATTTCACTCTCTATTGAAATCCACATAAAGGGCACATTCCCACGCTTCTGTTTCTTACATGATCAGTCTAGCAGTTGAGTGTAGCACAATCTTTTATGGTATATTACACTGTTTCTTGATGAAAAACAGCTTAGAATTTAGAAATGCTCAGAAAGTGCCTAGATATTTCAATAAAAATGCTCATTAACTTATAAGATGTAAGTAGCATTCTTTATATGCACAGTGATGCTATTCTACTGAACATGTAAATACATTTTCAGGAGAGTAATATTTTCTACCAATTCTACATATAGCCACCATCATTTCCTTTCATTTGTTGGCATCTTGGTTTGACATATTGATTCATTTATTCAAAAAATACATTTTTAATATCTATCATATTCCCAAGGTTTCAGCATCAATATGGCAAGAACACTTTGACCTAATTCATCAGAACTCTTTTGGGTGTGACAGATATTGTGCAGTTGTAAAATTGTATGTAAAATAGTATTTATGTTGCAAGCTCTGTTTACCTGTCCTAACAAAGGACTTACACATCCTTGTAATGTAAATGTAATAACCCAATATTGTGCTATCCTGATGGCATAAGTGTGATGATGATTTGACATTTAGGAACATGAATTGAATAAGGTAAACAGTTTGTTTCTTTCTACATTTTGTCTTGTCTTTTACTCTCACCCTAAATGTTTATATTACAATCAAATCAGAATGGCAGAAATAAATGCTGAGCAACTCCTATCCCACATGTATGCTTACCTTCATTGTGCCTGAACAATATAATGTTGTGTGTCTGTCTGGTCATACTTTATCAATGAACTGGGCTCATAAGACCCTGGCAGGATAGATAACTTCCTCAGGTTCCCTGAAATTAGCAGGCTGGACAGATTGATATAGTAGCTTTCAGATCAACTGACGGCTGCTCCTCTTCTGAGTGAAGAAGGAAGTATTATTTTTTCTCAGGAAACTTAAAACTATGAGGACGGAATAAACTATCCATTATGACTTTCTATGGAAAAGCCAATTCTTCACTGAATGAGGATGATTTGTTGTCTCTTCTATTTGCCCATGCATGTTAGTCTCTTTTCTTCACTGGGTCTTAGAAAATCAAAAGCAACCTTTGAATATACACAGTATTTCTTTACTGCCAACATTTATGTTCTTCTAATGGAAAACACAATCATCAGATGAAAAACACATGCTGTAGCTTCATCGATATATCTCTTGTAAACCAGCACTTGATTGATCTATTACATACAGCTAGACAAGTTAGGAAGAAATATTTTATATAGTTTATTGATTTTGGATTTAAATAATGAGGAAGAATTAAGAAACACAAAAATGGAGATGGGGACATTACACAAAGAGGAGATATTCTATTAAAAAAAAAGCTTTAAGATACATGAGAAAGAAGGGAATAATAAATATGGAACTAATGCATGGAGAATTTGATCAGAAATGTACAGACAACTGTATAGGATTGTTGGTTATTTTATTAATTATACCATGTATTTGAAACAACTTATAATAGCCATATTTAATAGATAAAATAATATTTATATAAAATTATTAAACTTATATCTTGAGAAAATAATTTTGGTTATAATATGCAAAAATATTTGTTAGGAATGTATGGGAAGTAATAATTGCTTTCATAGTTGTTTACATATATTAACTAGCTTACCTCATAAGTTACATTGTGAGTAAACTTGATTATCATTTTGACTCTACAGATGTGGAAAGGGAGATGATTCATGTATAATATACAGGAAATACCTAATAAAACTGAGATTTGTTCTTAAGAGATACTGGTTTCAAAATTTTTATGCTAAACCTCACTAGTTTTATTTATATATATAATCCCTTGTATTTTTGAAAAGTTATGGGAGATGAAATGAGTGTATTCATTCAGAAAATGTTTATAAGGTTTAAATGACAAGCTAGTCAAATGAAATAAAGTGTAGTAAATTTGTTTCCTTATTCTTAGAGTAATCAAATGTACTTTGATGATCTCAATCATTAATACAGAGAATACCACAAAGGAACCAGATTATAAGGATAGACAATTTTTGTTTTTGGATGTCTTATCTGTAAGATAACTACAAACAACTGTCAGAAAAGTAATGCAACATACAATAACCCATAGGGCATTATCACTGAGAGACTGAATGTATCCTGTGTATGTCAATTTTTGAACAAATATAGATCATGACTACCTACCTCTGAAGCTTCAGGGACATCAATCTTGTAAGCTCATGTGGAAGAGTATCACATTTCTAAACCAATAATAGCTAGAAGTCTTAAAAACAGGAGAGAGGAGGGGGCTGGAGAGATGGCTCAGTGGTTAAGAGCACCGACTGCTCTTCCAGAGGTCTGAGTTTTAAATCCCGGCAACCACATAGTGGCTCGCAACCATCCATAATGAGATCTGACGCCCTTTTCTGGAGTGTCTGAAGACAGCTATAGTGTACTTACATATAATAATAAATAAATCATTAAAAAAAACAGGAGAGAGAAAAAACAGAACATAAAAGTCTTGTAACAATTAGAACTGTGGGTATAAGGTTAAGAAATACTAGTGAGATTGAAAAAAACTAAAAAAATTGGATGCTAGATGAAAATTGCTAGGTGAAGGAAAGATTATCCATATATATCAGCAAAAGCTTAAGAATAAAAAAAATACCTTGAGAAACAGAGAAAATGGGTAATGATCAGCATTGAGGGTAAATCAGTCCTTGAAAGAAGGAGGGAAATTGGGAGAGTATAAGGATAATGCATTAGTTATCTTCATAACAGATACCTCAGGCATCACTTTATAAGGATGAAAGTTTGATTTGTGCTGATGACTTAAATTGTTCTAGACCATTGTATGCCAGATGTATTGCTTTGGGTCTATGGCAACATAATATTTATGGCAAGAGTATGTCAAAGAAAAACTGAGGCAGGATGGAGAGATAGGAATATTTGTAGAGATAGATATATTTAGCATACAATGAATAAACTTTATTTATGGAGGTTCTCCCTCCTTAAGGTCTCACTACAATCCAATAATGCTGTATGCTTGGGACTTTGTCTTTAACAACATGGGCCTCACTTAGAATCCAAACTACACTCCCAAACTAACTAATAAAATGCTTGTAAAATGGTTGTGCCTTAACAAACTGGCAGGGCACAGATATCCTTAGGATAAAGGATTCTTTATCTCCCTTTAAAGTTTTCAACAATAGAATGATCAATACTTTTATCAACATCATCTTTTATATCTTTAAAAATTGTTTTGCTCAAATTTCCAAATTTCTTTGTTTCAGTCTTTTAAGAATACTATTAATTTTGGTCATTGTTAGTTTTATATACTTCAGATGTAAAAATAAAATATAGAAATATTACTCTATTTAATATATGCCATATGACCAAGTAAGCCTGAAGATAAAACTAAAGCACTGTAATGATAATATTAAATCCTACTCATATCACTCATGTGTTATTCCTTGTCCTATCAACATTCATGTTTTCTTTAGAGGTAGAATATTAGTTATTAAGTATTATTACACATTATTAATAATTATGTATTATTAATTATTGTATTAATAATTATGAAGTTATTAATTTCGTCATTATTAATTATTAATAATTGTGTGTTATTATCAATTACTATTAATTATTAATTATGAGATTTCAATACATTAAAAATCATGGAAAATATATTAACATTCCTAGAAATAAGTCTACATATGAAATTGGGAAAGTAAACAAATACATGCATAAGATCAAATATTTACATATCACATGTATTGATATTTAGAACAAATACTGAATCAGGATGGAATCATGTCTAATTGGCTGTATTGTAAATTCATATTACTGTAAGTGAAAATGTATTTAATGCTCCTTATCTACTAAATATTATTGCTTAATATACTGCATCTTGGAAGCAACTAGGTGAGTTACCATAGACTAGAAATAGATTCAACAACAAGCAACACAGAAAGACACTCTGGCAAATTCAATTATTCCAGGTAATGTAAAACTATAACTATTTCCTTTAGCTTTCAGGTATTTCTTGTATATGTCTCACTGTTTCTATGATTATTACAACAGTCAGTTGAGAAAACAGTTTGAGAGAAAGAAAGAAAAATTCTAGTCATCCTAGCAGTGTGCTTTCCTATGCTAATCTTCAAATATCCAACAAATTAATATGACTCTCTAATGATTAAAATCCTGTATTCCTATTTACAATGAGTATGAGTATATAGTTGTACAAGTCACCCCTTAATATTGCTCATCGTACTTATCATTAGCAACAAAGAAATTAAACTATTACTCTCTACTCATGGTTTGGCATAATACAAAGTATTTTGGTGGTTTGTATAAATTTGGCCCCACACACTCATGTGTTTGAATGTTTGACCCACAAAAAGAGCTAGGACACTATATTTGTCTGTGGACTTATTGGTGTAAGTATGCCACTGTGGGTATGGACTTTGATGTTTTCTATATTCAGGTTTTTCCCATAGTAGAATGAGAGCCTCCTCCTAGCTGCCTTTGGATCACAATAAAGAAATCTTGGCTCCTTAGCACCATGTCTGCCTAGATACTACCATGCTTCCCACTATGATTATAATTGACTGAAACTTCTAAATCTTTAAGCCAGCTCCAATTAAATGTTTTATGTATGAGTTGCCTTTGTCATGGTGTCTCTTCATAGCAATAAACTCCTAAGATAAAAGTTGTTACCAGGAACAAGGGTAGTGTTATGGTAGCCATGACCATGTTTTTGTTTGGAAGAATGTGGATTTGAGATGTTGGATTATGAATCAATGGAATGCTTTAACTGGGGCTTAATGAGCTATACTTGTAGAAGCATAGAAGACAGTGGTTCTGAGAGTAATTTGAACTGTGTAGACATGGTTCAAGATGTTTCAGAGGGGAAGAATTTTAGTATGTGGCTTAGAGACTATTCTTGTAATAATTTGGTGAAGAATTCTGCTGTTTTTACCCTCATCCAAAGAGTCTGCCTGGGGATAAAGGGAAGAGATTTAGATTAATTACATCGGTAAAGGAAATCTCAAAGCAACCTAGTTTATACTTTCTTCTGTAGTTTACTTTTAGGACGAGTGTTCTGACCACAGTAGCAAACTTAGAAAGTAAGAAAGAGGCACCAGGAAATGGAAAGGAGCTAAAGCCAATGTTCAAGAATATTAAATCTAACTAAGGGAATGGTGATCTTTGGGCAAGAACCTACCCAGCTAAGATTATTGGTTATGCATTTGCAGTTGAACAAGGAATAGTTATATCATGTTAGACAGTATTATTTCTTGGTTATTGTTTTCATTTGGATGTTTAATCTGGAAGGAACTATAATCTACAAATGTAGAGCACAGTCACTGATTTATATCTTAAGGCTGGAAAACATAAAGTTTTGATAAGGATCTTGGTATGAGATGACTCACATTCTTGATCCAGATCTTGAGGCATAATGGCCATGAAAAGATTTGATCCAGACTTGGTGGTACAAGCCTTTAATCCTAAAAGACAGAGGCAAGCAGATCTGAGTTCAAGGCCAGCCTTGTACAAAGCAAGTTCTAAAAAGAGAAAAGTTTAGGTCCAAGCTAGACAGTACAGGCTTTAATCCCAGAACTCAGGACACAGAGTCATGCAGATGGCTGAATTGAAAGTCAGTCTACAGAACAATTTTCAGGACAGTCAAGTTTAGGCATTGAAGGAAATTGAAGACAGAAAGCTGGATTAAGATGTAATAAAAATGAGGCTATGTTCAAACTCCAGCAAGCCACAAAACTCAGAAACGTCAGCCACATGGCTCTGATATTAGAGCCAAAAATAGATGAGGTTACTGGGACAATTATTCTGGGTAGCTAAGAAAGTAGCAGTGACTGAGAAGAGTCCAGCAACATCACTTAGGTGAAATCTTCTGGGAAACGCTTTCTGAAAACACAAAGCTGTATTTCAGAGATAGAAGTCATGCTGCCATCCAGACTTGGTAATATGTAAGAATCATCAAAGTGGTATTGGTTTTAAAGGCATAAAACAGTCATGGAAAGTAGCTGAGGCTTGGCACTGTGAGAGTCCAGGAAAGGCCATTG
This sequence comes from Mastomys coucha, assembly GCF_008632895.1. NCBI lineage: Eukaryota > Metazoa > Chordata > Mammalia > Rodentia > Muridae > Mastomys > Mastomys coucha. The sequence goes on along the minus strand of NC_045030.1, from coordinate 68,305,491 downwards.
GTAAAGGCACAGCCTCAGTGTCAGCTGAAAGTCCAAGACTGAGAGGGTCATATAAAGGAGTGGAGGCTTAGCACCATGAAAGGAGTCTTTGAAGGTTATGGAAAAGTCTAGTTGCAGCAGAAGACCTCAGCATATTGAGCATGAGAGTACCATGGGATAACCAAAAAGAACTGCATTTGCAATGGAGTGGAGCCAGCCAGAGCCTAGAGAGCTACAGAGGACAGATGTGGAGGAGTGACCAAGCCCATTGGAGGACCCCAGAAGATCATGTGTGGATCTCAGACAATGGAATAAGAAGCTGTGAAGTTGAAGTTCTCTTTGAGACCCCACAATGATAGAGATGCAAAAAGCCATGGGGTACACGACAAAGAATTAACATGGCTCCAAGAGGAAGGACTGTGTGGCAGACAACAAAGCATGAAGGAGTTGGACATACATTACCATTCCAAAGTATCTGAATCTCCATGTTAGAAGTATGTGATCTGCCTTTGATTTTTATCTTATAAGGCATTACCATTATGGGATAATGTGAGTCTGAGAAGAGACGTTGGACTTAGGACATTTAAATACTTTTGAAACTATTATAAACAATGAGGACTTTTAATGTTGGACTAAACATATTGTGCATTATCTTATGTCTACAAACCTACAGGTTCCAGGGAGTGGAAAGTGGTGGCTTAAATAGATTTGGTCCCCATAGACTCATGTACTTGAAAGCTTGGCCTCTAGGAAGTGTGTGTGGTGTAGCTTTGTTGATTTCCTATGCTCAAGATCTGCCCAAAGTGGAATGAGATCCTCCTCCTGTCTTTGGATTAAGACATAGAATTCTTGACTAGTCCAGCACCATGTCTGCCTAGATACTACCATGTTTTCCCACCGTGTTGATAACGGACTGAACCTCAGAAACTGTAAGCCAGCTCCAATTAAATGTTTTATGTATAAGAGTTGCCTTGGTATTTATTTACAATAATAAAACCCTAACTAAGGCAATATTATTTGCTGAAAGAAATCTGGCATGGTGGTGCAAATTGGTGCAACAATTCCTGTCACAAGCAATGTCCTTTGAAAGTAAAGACTATTTTGAACAATTGCCATTTGTTTCCCCCTGAGGCCATTGCATCAGTATAATTCTGTAGCTATATTCACGTATTTTCCCCTAGGGAATTAGACTCAGAGACATCTTACAGTCTTTCTTTTGCTGGGAGATAGAGAAGTTTCAGTTAAGATTCTCTTCCATGGCTCCAGCAGCATATGTGTAGCAGAGGATGGCCTAGTTGGTCATCAAAAGGAGGAGATGCCCTTGGTCCTGTGAAGGTTCTATGCCCCAGTGTAGGCATAGACTCCCACAGCCGAGAAGTGGGAGAGGGTAGGTTGGTGAGCAGAGGCATGGGGGAGGAAACAGGATTCAGTTTTTTTGTTTTTGTTTTTGTTTTCAGAGGGGTAATCAGGAAAGGAGATATCATTTGAAATGTAAATAAAGAAAACATCTGGCTCAGGTTCTTTCTGGTCTGTCTGGGCAGGCATGTGCCCTGAGAAAACCTTGAGTGCAAGCTCCGTAGCCAGTTCCACAACACCCAGAGGAAGCTCCACTCATAGGCCCTCTAACGTGCCTAGAATCAGAGGTGAGGAGGACCCAATATCTGTCCCAATACTGGGAGTAACTAGGACAAGCAGGACGTAAGCACACAGGAACTATGCCAGCACATTGGCTAGAGTTGCTTCCTGTCTGCCTGGTCTGGTGCCCTGAGCAGACCTTGGGCATAAACTTTGCAGCCAGTCCCAAAACTCCTAGAAGAAGCTGCACTCCCAGATGCTCTAACAAGCCCATGATCATGAGATCCCAGAATCACAGGATCACAGAGACCACAGAGTCAGCTTGACTCAAAATTTCACAACCAGGATCACAGGAAGGAGAAGCCCAAGTCAGATTTAGCAAGGGTAGATAGCACTAGAGATAACAAGATGGTGTGGGGTAAGCATAAGAATATAAGCAACAAATACCAAGGTTACTTGGCATCATCAGAAATGAATACTCACACCATAGCAAGTACTGCACATACTATCACACCAGAAAAGCAAGATTCAGATCTAAAATCACTTCTCAGGATGATAATACAGGACTTTAAGAAAGGCATAAATAACACCCTCAAAGAAGTACAGGAGAATACAGGTAAACAGCTAGAAGCCCTTCAACCAGAACATCTAGTAAATCCAGGACGCATTGAAAAGACCAAACCTAAGGATAATAGGTATAGAAGAGAGTGAAGACTCTCAAGGTAATGGACCAGTAAATATCTTCAACAAAATTATAGAAGAAATCTTCCCTAACCTAAAGAAAGAGATACCCATGAACATACAAGAAGCCTACAGAACTCCAAATAGACTGGACCAGAAAAGGAATTCCTCCCATCACATAATAATCAAAACACCAAATGCACTAAAAAAAGAAATAATTTTAAAAGCAGTAAGGGAAAAAGGTCAAGTAACATATAATGGCAGGCCTATCAGAATTACACAAGACTTCTCACTAGACGCTATTTAAGCTAGAAGATCCTGGGCAGATGTCATACAGACCATAAAAGAACACAAATACCAGCCCAGGTTACTATACCCAGCAAAACTGTCAATTACCATAGATGGAGAAACCAAAGTATTCCATGACAAAACAAAATTTACACAATATATTTCCACATATCCAGCCCTACAAAGGATAATAGATGGAAAAATATCAACATAAGGAGTTAAACTACACCCTAGAAGAAGCAAGGAAGTAATCTTAAAACAAACCTAATTCCACCTCTTACAACAAAAACAACAGGAAGTAACAATTACTTTTTCTTAATATCTTAATATGAAAATTAATATTACCAACATATCCTAATCATTTTTATAAAAATAAATTATTACTATCTACCAACTTGCATTTTCTGGTGATTATAAGTCTAAATTTTTTTTTGTAAAATGAAAGCATTTAATTTGGCTTACAGTTCCATAAGGTTATAGTCCATGATGGAGAAGTAAAAACATGGCATTCACATACAGGTAATGGGCCAAAATTTGAATAAAAGGAGTGGAGGAAAGGGTTTATTTGGCTTATACTTCTACATTGTAGTCCATCATTGAAGGAAGCTAAGACAAGAACTCAAACAGGGCAAGAACCTAGAAGCAGGAGCTGATATAGAGGCTATGGACAGGTACTGATTACTGGCTTGCTAAATCTTGAAATGTATCATACACAAACACTCAAGAAGCATCAGGGAATAAGTGAAATGCTGGCCTCTGAATGTGACATGGCTCTTGCTCCCATACACTCAAGGCAACTTGTACAAAAACAAGCAAGGTTGCTTCTTTGTCTTACTGTATTTTATTTTGTCAGGATTGGTTGATTTTTCTTAGAAGTCTGTTCTTTTCTAATGAGAGACAGGAAAGGATTGGATCTGGGTTTGAGTGGGTGGTGGAACTAAAAAGAGAGTAAATTGTATTCAGACTATATTGTATGAAAAAAATCTATTGTCAATAAAATGAAAAAAAAAAAAAAAAAACCATTCCATCACAGAAGGCAGACAGACATGTGAAGTCCAACTACTACCAGAGAAATTTTATTGAAAATTAATATGTTTTAGAATACAGATTCATTTTTCTTTAGAAGGTGTTGCTGGTTGGTTATTCACTCATCATAGGAAAACCTGACAACTTTTTGCATACAGGCAAAAAGTATAATCTGTACATGCATATAATCTGTATAATGCATAAAATTCAGTACTTCCAAAATTTTTAATGTTTAGTCACTTAAAGTGCCATGAAATACTCAGTTTCAAAGATTAAAGAAAAAAATAAAAAACTTTCCCAAGTATATATTAGAATGAATTGCTAGTTTCTGCTCTAATGTAGTATTAATATACAATAGACTTAAGTTTTGCTCTTTTGTTTTGAGTTTTAGATTTCCATTTACCTGAAATTTGAGGACAGTTTATTTATGTGTATTTATATAGAAAGGAATGTATTAATTTACAAAATTTTGAATCTAGCATAGCATTCATACAATTAATACTACAACTTAAAAATATTTGTAAGTGCTTTTGATTAGATAATAAACACATCCATTGTAATAGTCATTCTTATGTGCTATAACCAGCCCAAATCAGAAAATACCTGTATTTACATCTTCCTAAAGTCTCCAGGTTACTTCCACTGCACACCAGGTGATCAGAACCACTTTATCTAGAATGGAGTATTACCTATATTTTTCTAAGTAATTTTCTTTCATTTCACCCATCCATTTGACACAGTGCCTCTGATTTTGCTTTTACTCCTACTTTAAGCATGTATTCCACTTTTAGCCAAGCAAACAGAATTTCATTCATTTTTCCCCTATTTGTCTCTCACACTCAAGAGTAAAACTGAACTTCTCTGTAAGGTATTACATGACCTTATAACAAACCAGATCTCTGACCATATAGTACATTTCATCTCTGTCTTGATTAAACTGACACTCAATTCTTTGGTCTAGTTTAAGCACTTGCTCTCTCCTGTGCCCTAAATTGTCAGTATCATATAAGATAATAGTATTCACAAAAGGTAAAGGTAAAAACATCCATACAGTATTTTAACTTCAAAAGGTAATTGTACCCTTCCCCCTGCCTTGAGCTGGCTAAATAGACCTTAAGTGCGCCACAGTTGGTCCTTAAGGACCCAGGTGGAGTCTTCAGCCACTCTCGCAATTTCCTACAGGAGTAGACTCTCCACTGAGCTCTCTTTGCAACATATTCCAGCTGAAACAAAGGATGGGGTCTGTGGGATCTCCCTATATAAATGCAGTACTAAATATTAAACTTTGAGCCTTGATCAGAAACTTTGTCTTGGCTTCATCCTTCTCTTGTACCCGGTTCCTTTTTCATTTCCAGTCCTCCTTTCAGGTAGATCCAGTTCATCCATGGCCATTGAAGGGCTACAGATAATGGTGAAGAAGACACAGAAATATGACTATAAGTAGTAAAGGGATGGGGTTGCCATCACACAGTCAAAAACTCTGACCCAGAATTGTCCCTGACTAAAAGAACTGCAGGGACAAACATGAAGAAGAGACTAAGGGAAAGGAATTCCAGTGACAGGCCCAACTTGGGATCCAGCTCAAGGGGAGGCTCCAAAGCCTGACACTATTATTGATACTATGGTGTGCTTATAGACAGGACCCTGACATGAGTGCCCTCAAGGTCCAACAAGCAGCTGATTGAGACAGAGGCAGATACTAGCACCCAACTAATGGGCAGAAGTCAGGGGACACCTGTGGTTGAAATAGGAAAAGGCTGGAAGAAGCTGAGGAAGAGGACAACCATGTAGGAAGACCCACTAACTAGGAAGCATACACTAGCTGGTCTGAGGTCCCCTGTCACATATACAGCAGAGGACTGCCTGGCTTGGCCTCAGTGAGAGAAGTCATGCCTATCCCTTGAGAGTCTTGAGGCAGCAGGGAATGGGAACACATGATATACACTCACTGATAAGTGGATATTAGCCCAGAAGCTCGGAATACTCGAGATAAAATCCACAAACCACAAGAAACTCAAGAAGAAAGAAGACCAAAGTGTGAATACTTCGGTCCTTCTTAGAAGGGGAACAAAATACCCATGGAAGGAGTTGCAGAGTCAAAGAGTAGAAGAGAAACAGAAGGAAGAATAATCCAGAGAATGCCCCACCTGGGAATCCTTCCCATATTCAATCATCAAACCCAGACACTATTGTGGATACCAGCGAGTGCTGGCTGACAGGAACCTGATACAACTGTCTCCTGAGAGGCTCTGCCAGTACCTGACTAATACAGAAGTAGAGGCTCACAGCCATCCATTGGA
>NC_045030.1:68239193-68299002 GCF_008632895.1 Mastomys coucha | reverse complement strand
ACAAAACTGAATCTCATATTAATGTATGCAATTTACCTCATTTTTCTTCCTCCGGGAAACTTACAAACAGGCATTCTTTAGGGCATTTCATGACTCTAATAGAGAATAAACATATTTAAAGAATGTTTGGGTCAGCCAGTAGCAGTTTGTCCAATTATATTACTAGCTAATTTTCAAATTAAATAAATGTCTTCGAGAAGTACATTGATTTCCAGCAGTCATAAATGAATCTCATTTGTGATAAAATCTGTCAAGTTAAAAATTAATCATTGACACTTAAAACACTTAATCTGCATAGTTAATATCATGTGCTTAGGACTTCATTCCTAGTTGATATTTTTAAATACATTAGGATCATTTGGGTATATTGGTTATGAAAAAGAGAAGAAACAATTACAGCTTAACTTATTAGTCACTTTCTTCTTTCTTCTTTTTACACAAAGATCCCTAGATATGTCATAAGGATTAGAAAGAAACACACTGAATTATTATCGAAATACTTAGGAGCTTTAGCTTAAGCTATGTACAAACTTATTAGAAAAGCAGTGCCAAAACAGAATAGTTTCTGAACAGAAGCTGTATATGACTCCAAATTTTATAGTAATATTCTGAGTGTAGTCTTGAGGGGGTGATTTTTTTTTAATTTTATTTTTATTATATATTTTCTTTACTTACATTTCAAATTTTATCCCCTTTCCTCATTCCGTCTCAAAAAATTCCCCCTACCCCATTCTCCCTCCCCCTGCTACTAACCCACCCACTCCTGCTTCCCTGTCCTGGCATTCTCCTACACTGGAGCATAGAGCCTTCACAGGACCAAGGTCCTCTCTTCCCATTGATGACTGACTATGCGATCCTTTGCTACATATACAGCTGGAGCCATGAGACCCACCATGTGCAGTCCTTGGTTGGTGGTTTAGTCCCTGGGAGCTCTGAGGGTACTAGTTAGTTCATATTGTTGTTCATCCTAAGGGGCTGCAAACCCCTTTATTTCCTTGGGTCCTTTCTCTAGCTGCTCCACTGGGAGCCCTGTAATCAGTCCAATGGATGGCTATGAGCATTCACCTCTGTATTTGTCAGGCACTGGCAGAGCCTCTCAGGAGACAGCTATGTCAGGCTCCTGTCAGCCAGCACTTGTTGGCATCCACAATAGTGTCTGGATTTGGAAACTGAATATAGGATGGATCCCTAGACAGTCACTGGATGACCTTTCCTTCAGTTTCTGCTCTAAACTTTGTCTCTGTATCTCCTCCCATGTATATTTTGATTCCCCTTCTAAGAAGGATTGAAGTATCTACACTGTTATCTTCCTTCTTTTTGAGCTTCATGTGGTCTGTGAGTATCGTGGGTATTCTGAACTTCTGGGCTAATTTCCACTTATCAGAGAATGCATACCATGTGTGTTCTTTTGTGATTGGGCTACCTCACTCATGATGATGTTTTCTAATTCCATCCATTTGCCTAAGAATTTCATGAATTCATCATTTTTAATAGCTGAGTAGTACTCCATTGTGTAAATGTACCACATTTTCTATATCCATTCCTCTGTTGAGGGACACCTGGGTTGTTCCAGCTGACTATTATAAATAAGGCTGCTATGAACATAGTGGAGCATGTGTCCTTATTATATGGTGTTTTAATAATTATAATACCACATTTTCCTCTACATAATATTAAAATGATAATATTTATTGAAATGTAGCTATAGGAATATAATAGAACAGTAGGTACAATGGATTTAATATTGTATTTGTATACTAATTATAAATTTTAAGCATTATGAAGGAATCTAAGTTGTTTCTTAGAGAAATCTGAAGATAAAAGATTATGAAAGCACAGGAATCTACAAATACAGGGAACTACAGCCAGACATTATATTGAGAGTGAGAGACCTTGGGATTTTCAGCCTTAAATGGGATGTCTTCATCAAATCTCTCCTCTCAGAGCTCAGGGAATGCCTGACAGAGAGGCAAAAAGAGTATAAGAGCCATAAGGGATGGAGGACACCAGAAGAACAAGGTCCTCTAAATCAACATGATCAAGCTCATATGAATACATAAAGACTGACCTAGCATGCACATGGATCTTGATCAGCTTTTCTGTTTAAATATTATGGCTTCTAGTTTAGTGTTTTATGGAATCCCTTACTGTGAATTAGAAAGTCTCTATTTCTCTTGCCTTCTCTTGTGTTTTTTTCCTTCTGTTGTTTTTTTTTTTTTTTGTGTGTGTGTGTGTGTGTTTTTACCTTATTATATTTTACTTTGCAGTGCCTTATTATTATAGCTGAGAAAACTGATTGTTTTCTAATGAAACACAGTGTGGGTACCTAAATGCGAGGAGACATAGGGAGAAACTGGGAGAAGTAGAGGGAAAGGAAACTATTTAAGGTATATTATATGAGAAAAAAATCTATTTTCAATAAAAAGGAAAATGAATAAACCTTAAAATCTTAGTATGTATTAAGGAAAAAATAGAACAGTTAATAAGCAAGGATTGTAGCACCAAAAAATAAGAGAATAATAAAACATATTTCTAGGTGAATCAGGAATAGGTATGTTCTAAATAACATAAAAATTAGTCTTAGAATGAAAAAAGATCTGCTTTTGCTTTGACCAATTAAAAAGAATAAAAAAGACAATTGAAAATCTAGAGAGGTTGTGAATTAAAAAGAGAAGATGAAGAACCTTGCTCTGCTTAGCTTCCATCTATGTCAATTAAGCTGCTATGTCAGCTTCTTTTAGCTTGGGAGAAGAGTGTAGATATTTAAACAAAATCTGTGAGATGTGTAAGAGGAAATCAACGTGATATAAGGAAAATGATGAAGGATTTTGAGCATAAAGAAAGGCTTAACTGAAATCAAATTCTCTGAATGTAGTGGGGGTACAGTCAGGCTTCCAGGAGAATTAATGGGTTTTGACAATGTTTTACACTGGCTTTCACATACATGCAGTTTTTCATTCAACTTGTACAAAAATAATGCTCTAGTAAAACTCCTTTTGCCATACCAGTTTAAAGTCCCAATAAAAACTATAAAGAAAAATTCAACATAAAAACTATCAAGAGCAAATAAGAGAACACATTTAAGAATAAACTTTAAAAGTACAAGTAAAAATATTATTCATAGTATTTACTCTTCACTATTAGTTTGTAATGTACTTCTTAGGAAGTTGAGAATCAAAAATTAAAAATTAAATTAAATTCTTAGTTTATTTGTTATAACACTTATTTTTAAAACTGAATGATTAAAAACATCATTAGATTAAATTACTTTTTAAAATGATTATAATAAGAGTCTGTGTTGTGCCATGGTGGCACATACCTTTAATCCCAGCACTTGGGAAGCAGAGGTAGGCAGATTTCTGAGTTCAAGACCAGCCTGGTCTACAGAGTTCCAGGACAGCCAAGGCTATACAGAGAAGCCATGTCTTGAGAAATACAAACAAAAAACAAAAAACTAAAGGAAAAAAGAAAAAAAAATCATATACAATATAGGACAATATATATCTCTTTAACTATTATATATAAGCTTAAGACTCTTTCTTAAAAGTATTGTTAATTCTATATGCAGTTTTATAAGATCAAGACTGCATTGAACACTTAGGTAGACAGCAATAAATAAAATGTAAATAATTTCTCTGTGTAGTCCTGGTTGTCATGGAACTTGCTCTGAATACCAGGCTGGTATTGAACTTTGTGTTCATGCGCCATCATGCCCATCTCCATTTCACAAAAATAGTCAAATGCATGTGTCACCATCACCTTGTTGTGTAGTCTTTTATTTATTGTAAGATAAGGCAACATATCCTGAGCTATAGGCTATTCATCTGGAAAAGTTGCAAATTTGCCCATGCTAATAGGGAAGAAGATAAACAGTATTCATAGGGAAAGTACCAGATATGGAGATCTTTTTAAAAATAGCCATTGGAGGTGTACATGGTGGTACATGTCTTACTTTCAACACTCAGGAGGCAGAGACAAGTAGATCTTAAAAATTCAAATACTGTCCAGTATACATAGACAGTTCTAGGGCTACCAAAGCTACATAGTATGGACCTATCTGAACTCTTTTTAAAAATAAATAAAATATCAAAATGGTCATTTCATAAACACAATGAACAATGGATAGACAATATGCTGAAAATAAAAGACATCTAGGAAAGAAATTTATACCAAACCTTCAAGCCCATGACACATTTTAGAAAATGATGTGGACTGGATAATGAGAGGGAGGCTGTTGAATATTTCAACAGGACAGACACAACAACCACAAACTTATGGTAGCTATGAATACTAGCACAATGTCAACTTCCATGTCTATGTATGACAGTCCTAAAAGTCATCTATGGAGGGGAAATGTATTGCAGGTTATTTGATCATACTAGAAACCCTAAGATTGTGTTATTTACTGGGAAAAAATTGTTTCTACTTGTGGTATGGCTCAGCCCTAGGGCATACCTTTTATCTAAGGGCTTTCTGTTTATTGTAAAAAGGATTAAATGAAGTCAGCTACAGGTCAAGAGGTAGAATAAGCAACTGGTTAGCAAGGAGTGAACATAGAAAAAAACATGAAGGAAGTCAAGAAGACAGACTCACAGGAAATGGAAAGAAGAAATATTCAGTTAGAGGAGATTTTGAGATACCATGGAGAAGGAAAGCTTCTTTTCCCTTTGGTACATTGGTTGAGGAGGAAGTTCAGCTTTGTGCTTTCTCTAAGTTAGGAAGCTTTAACTCTAACATTTGGCTGTCATGCCTTCACTGGAAAAGTTGAACAATTGTGTTTTTTATTTCTATTAATTAATTAATTTATTCACTTTACCTTCAGATTACCTCTCCCTTCCTCCAGATACCTCCTCACAGAGTCCTTATCCTTATTCCCACTCCTCTTCTCCACTGAGACATTGTCCCCTCCTCATATTCTACCTACCCTAACACAACAAGTCTCTGCAGGGTTTAGCACATCTCCTCCCACTGAGACCAGACAAGGGAGCCCAGTTAGAGGAATGGGTTTGATAGTCAGACAACAGCTTTAGAGACAGCTGCCTATGACTCCAGTTGTTGGGGGTCCCACATGAAGACAAACCTGGTCGACATGGTGGCAAGAACAATTTGTCTTGTGCATTTTATTTTTTAATGCTGAATATTTAATTATATTTTTAATATTGAATATAGTGATATAGATGTTTTTTAAAAGGGTTTAGGCTTAAGCTTGGCAATAGTGGAGCACACCCTTAATCACGGCACTCAGGAAGCAGGAGCAGAAATTCTTTATGAGATTGAGGCCAGCCTGTTCTTCAGAGTTCCTGGACAGCTATTGCTACAGCACAAAAACAAACCAAACTAAAACAAAGAAAAATATTTCATTTTATTTTTAATTATCTCTGTGTGTTCCTATTTGTTTTTATGGAATGTGAAAGCAAGTTTCAGAGCTCATTGAAACTCAAAGCAGTAAATTAACCAATTCCCTAGAACTACAGTTATGAAATACATGATATGTGTGCTAGGAAAAGAAAAAAGGTCTTCTGGAAGAGCAGGATGGTGCCGTTATCTCCTGAACAATCTCTCTGTCCCAATATAGATACCCATATATTTAATTCTTAAATATATATATATTTATGTGTGTGTGTGTGTGTGTGTGTGTGTATGCTTTAAGTTAACTCTATATTAGTATGTTTGCATATTGAAGCATCTTTAGTGTTATTTCTCCCTCTATTCCTTCTATACAGTCCTAGGTCTGAGTAATTTAACCTGCAATGATTGTTTTCATCTCCATCCTGAAAATTTTATATATTTTCCTTAAAAGTGGGTACATATAGGAAAAATCTATCAAGAGAAAACTACCACCCTGATCACATTCACTGAAAAAAGACACAGCCAAGTTCATTAAACAGATATTACTATATAAGCTACAAATTAACCCAAATATAGTAACAGGTTACTTCAATATCTCACTTCCACAAATAAATTATCCAGCTAAAAACTGAGATGAGAAACAATGAAGGTTAATGACAAAAGTTATCAAATCAGCCTAACAGAAATTTATAGGATGTTCCATCAAAAGAATACAGATTTTCAGTAGTCTACAGGACATACAAAAATTAATCATATACTAACTAGGGCACATATCTCATCTCAGAAATTTAACAAAGTTTTAAAAAGATGCCTCTGTTCTGACAGTGGTATAAATCTAGAAATCAACAATGAAAGAAATCACTGAAACTATAACTTGAGAAGGGATGACCTATAGATAGTCCCTTTAGATGTAGAAAATAATGTTTTCTAGACAGCTGAAAAATTCAATCAATGAGCATTAGATGCCTTCTTATCTTCTAATGCTTTCCTCTCTTTTATTTGCCTTCCTTATTTTAGAGCTTTGATTATGTAGATATCTTTTGTTTTTTGCACTTCCTTGGTTATGTTTATTCATATTTATTTGAGGCTATTGTGAACAGTCCCCATATATGACCATCTATATGCCAAAAAAATTTCTATACTTCTCATCAAAGTTATTTTTACTAGTCAAAAAAATGAGGAGGTATAAAAATAACTTATTATACTGGAAAACGAGCAAACCTAAAGGCTTTACTGAGGTTATATATACGGTTAGTAATTGAAGACTTTTACAAATCAGGATCATGGTTTTTATAGGCCTAGTCCTTACTATGTCTAACACAGGGTAATTTCCTTATATATGCATTTGAACTTTTTCTTCTAGCCTTAAAAGGACAGGAATAGTATTGAAAATGTACTCAAAGTCTTCTTTAAATTTCATCTAGCTATTTCTTTCTCCAGCATTGCTAACTACTAAAAGCTCCTTTTCCTTAATGTCTTGCCTATAAGTTACTTCTCAATTATTCTTTTATCACCCTGAATGTGTTAAAATTGACTTCCCTTTGATTTTTCTCATTTTATTGTTTTTTAGATAGTTTCTTTATTTACATTTGAAATGTTATCCCCTTTCCTGGTTTCCCCCCAAGGCGCCCCTATCCCATCTCTTATCCCCCAAACCCCTGCTCACCAACCCAACCATTCCTGCTTCCTTGCCTGGCATTTCCCTATACTGGGACATAGAGCCATCTCAGGATCAAGGGCCTCTCTTCCTATTGATGTCTGATAAGGCCTTCCTGTGCTACATATGCAACTGGTGCCATGAGTCCCAGCATGTGTACTCTTTGGTTGGTGGTTTAATCCCTGGGAACTCTGGGGTACTGGTTGGTTCATATTGCTGTTCCTCCTATGGGGCTGCAAGCTCCTTCAGCTCCTTGGGTCCTTTCTCTAGCTCCTCCATGGGAGCCTTGTGTTCAATCTAATGGTTGGCTGAGAGCATCCAGCTCTGTATTTGTCAATCAGTATCTTCCCTATACTCAAAGGATAAACAAAGTGAAAAAGAAATTAGGCAAATGACACCTTTCACAATAGTCACAAACAATATAAAGTATCTTGGTGTGACTCTAACCAAACAAGTAAAAGATCTGTATGACAAGAACTTCAAGTCTCTGAAGAAAGAAATTGAAGAAGATCTCAGAAGATGGAAAGATCTCCCATGCTCAAGGATTGGCAGGATTAATATACTGAAAATGACCAACTTTCCAAAAGCAATCTACACATTCAATGAAATCCCCATCAAAATTCAAACTCAATTCTCCCTAGAGTTAGAAAGAGCAATTCTCAAATTCATCTGGAATAACAAAACAAAAAAACCCAAAAAACAAACAAACAAAAAACAAACAAAAACAAAAACAGGATAGTGAAAACTATTGTCAACAATAAAAGAATTTCTGGGGAAATCAGCATCTTGGACCTCAAGCTATGCTATAGAGCAATAGTGATTAAAACCCCATGATATTAGTACACAGACAGGCAGGTAGATAAATGGAATAGAATTGAAGACCCAGAAATGAACCCACACACCTATGGTCACTTGATGTTTGACAAAGAAGCTAAAATTATCCAGTCGAAAAAAAGACAACCTTTTCAACAAATGGTGCTATTTCAACTGGCTGTCAACATGTAGAAGAATGCAAATTGATCCATTCTTATACCCCTGTACAAAGCTCAAGTCCAAGTGGATCAAGGTCCTCCACATAAAACCAGATACACTGAATCTAATAAAAGAGAAAGAGGGGAAGAGCTTCAAGCACATGTTCAGCATTTTATAGTAGTTATTCTTGGTAATGGATAATTTAAACTTCCACTGCCATAAATTTGAATATTTCTTATACTTGCTTTGTGGAGGAGAATCCACCATGAGTTAAGCTTTATAAGTTTTCTTAGATTATAAGTCTGTAATATGAACATGATTCCTAAATAAATTTGCATTCCATTCAGTTGGTTTATGTTCTGTCACAATGATTTGTGGTAGATAGAAATTAATTGTATTTTGGACATTTAAATATTTATAATCCATTCAACAATTATCTAAAAGATTAGAAGTTGGTCAAGGTGGCACAAAACTTCAGTTATAGCATTGGAAAGACAGATATAAGCAAATTTCTCTGAGTTCAATATAGCCTTGTCTACAGAGCAAGTTCCTGGCCAGCCTGGGATACATAGTCAGAAACTGCCTGAAAATACACAGACACATTAGAAATGCTAGATCTAAAAAAAACCCATAGTTCTTATGCTAGTGATATACAAAACTAGGACTTATTTAAGAAAAGGAAATCTTTTGGAAATGTACACTGTGCATTGTTTTTATTATTCATAACTATAACTTGCCTTTTTCTGGTTTGGTGCAACTCTGAACTATATTTTAGATCATGGGGTTTTGTACTTCAACAAAATATTGTTTTAACATCATTAGAGTGCTGGAGAGAAACATCAAAGACAGCAATTATAAAAGAAAACAGATCAGTGTTGACACACACCTGAACAGATAGCCACAGAAAAATCATTATAATAATTTTTCCAGTGACATAATTTCCCTCCTGTAGTTTGGGGATGTTATCTTCCTATTTATTCAAGTTAAGAACTTTAAAATTATTTTATATTTCATTACAATATCTTCTGACCTATTTTGATACTAATTTTGCTTCTAAAACCTGACCATGTTCAATATGTATGATAATTTACATTTATTAATTAATTTATTTATTCATTTACATTATTTATTTTACCAAAAGAAGTGTTTGTTGTTTTTCATTGCCAGACAGTTTAAATATATTGTCTATCATTGTTAGTAAATCATACCAGCAGGAACATGAGGAATTATCTGGTTACCTTGTATCCATAGATAGGAAGCAGAGGGTGAAACCTCAAAATTCACTCCATGACGTATATTCATGCAATATATTTTCCCCAGTGAACCATCACAGCTTAAAGCTTTACTGATTCTCCTAAACATCACCCCAATTAGGGGTGAATTGTTTAAACACATGAGCCAGATGAGGACATTTGATAGTCAACCCACATCAACTGATTTCAAATGTAACATAAATATCCTTCCTATGTGAAATTGTGATTCAGTAAACATTTGATTTGCAAGTATTCCCTCTTTATATTAAAAAATGCCATATCAATGCTATGACTAGCTATGATTCACCCAAATAATGTAATTGAATTTCTGTTTTACTAAGCTGCTTAGTCTTAAGATTAGATTGACACAAGGTAGACTTAAATGGAAGGGACAACTCTCAGTTGAGAAGAACACCACAAGATTTGCCTATAGGTAATTTTGTGGTGCATTTCTTGATTAATTTTTAAGGTGAGTGGGCCCAGGCAGTTCTGATTTATACAAGAAAATAGGTAAGTAAGCATTGAAGAGCAAACCAGTGAGCAACATTTCTATATAGCATCTACATCAGTTCCTGCCTCCAAGTTCCTGAACTGAGAAGTACATTTCCTTAATTAGATGATGGATTACAAGAAATAAGTAGAAGTAAACTCTTCTATCACTGAATTGCTTTGGTCATGATATTTTATTACAGCAACAGAAATCTTAAATAAACAGGAATTGGTATTGGGTTGTGGAATATTTCTGTAACAGATCTGACTATGTATTATTGTGGCATTCAAATTTTAGGTTGGAAAAGCCAGCTCAGTAGGATCTTCTGTGGGAGATTGGAAGATAATAATGTTGAGGAGGAATGGGGGATATTGAGACTCAGCTGTGTACAAGGATGGGAAAGATGGCTATGAAAATTAGTGGAAATCTGCAGCTAATAGTGGTAGGAACATAGATGCCATCTCCAGGAGGTAAAAAAGACCTTGGGTAAGGGAGGTACCCAAGAATCAATGGGGGTGAGCTTAGCTGTGACTCACAGAATTGGAGATTTAGAACCTGAAGAGGGTACCCCCTGTAGCCAGCAAGGAACCCTGTTGGAGCAATAGAGACACCAACCCACACACAATACTTTCAACCCAAAATTTATCCTGTCTGTAAGAAATGCAAGCAAGAGATGTAGAGCAGAGACTGAGGGAATGGCCAACCAATAACAGGCCCAACTTGTGACATGTTCCATGGGCAAGCAACAATCTCTAACACAATGATACTGTGTTATGCTTGCAGATAGGAGTCTAGCATGACAGTCCTCTGAGAGGCTACACCCAGCCACTGACTTAGACAGATGCAGACACTCTCAAATAAACAATGGATAGAGCTTAGGAACTATTGTTAAAGTATCGGAGGAAGTATTGCAGGCCCAAAGGAGATAGAAACTCTATAGGAAGACCAACAGTTTCAACTAACCAGGATGCTTGAGGCTCTCAGATGGTCTCAGGACACACCAACCAAAGAACGTAAATGAGCTGGATCTAGGCCTTCCCACTCATATGTAACAGATATACTGTTTGGCCTTCATGTGGGTCCTGAACAACTGGAATGGGGGCTAGCCAAAAAGCTGTTTCCTGTATGTGGGATATGTTCTACTAGGTGGGCTGCCTTGTCTGGCCTCAATGGGAGAAGAATCACGTAGCCTCACAGAGACTTAAAGTAAGGGGTAGCAGGGGGATTCCCAGGGGAACCCCTACTCACTCAGCAGAAATGGAGAAGGCAATAGGGCATGGGAGAAGGATTGTGGGAGTTGGTGACTGGGAGGGGGACTGGGAGTGGGATGTAAAGTGAATAAGTAAAATAAATAAATTAATTAATTAAATTAAGATTTAAAAAGAATGTTGAGAGCAAAAAGAAAATTTAAGCCTAACTTTTGAAAGTAAGGAGGGAAAATTTAAAATACAATTAAGCCTATAGAGCAAATGCTGATTCCACAATATGAGTCCATTTCCACATCATTACCAGGGTCAAGAACCAATACTATTAACCATTTTTAAAAAATAAATAAATAAACAAACCATGGTATAATCAATTTGCTGTATAATCATGTATACAGTTTTAATGAACTTTTCTATTTTGAGCTGATGATGTACTCCCCAGAAAGCAAAGAATGGCTAGCAAAATAGCAATACCAGAAGTGAGAATACCTCTTTTGAGTTATTGGCCAGTGCTAAGAGACTCACAAAATATACCATCAACTGTTGTTAATCATGGTTACCCTGAACCCACAGTGTTAGAAATTGAGTCCATATTGCTGAAGAGTCCAAGCATTTCAGATACAGGTCCCAGAGACTTCTTAGCTGCAACGTACCTGAAGGCACCCATCCCTGAAGACTAGTTTTCATGTAATAGAAGGTACTATACTATTTTCTGAAGGAGGAAGATGACAGAAATTAGTACCCAGCTATAATGCCTATTAACCACATCAATGATCAGTATGGCAAAATAAGCCTATGGGTGTACTAATGGCACATAAATATTAGCTGTAGTCAATATCTCTCTAATTAGTCTTAAAACCCACCCATCAAAAGGGATATCATGTCCAGTACTGAGAAACAACCTAAGTATAACCATGCTCATTATATGTTGATATATACTTCTCTCATTATCCTCAGCTAAAGTCTTGTCCCTATTCAAGTATGTAATGTAATATCCTTTCAAAAGTTTGAACTCACTTTATTTTGTTGTATACATTAATTCATAGATGACTTTTCATAAATTTTATGAATGTTGAATTTTCTTTCATTCCAGCTTCTAGACAAATTCTCATTCTCAGTTCAACTTTTTGTGACTGATTGAATAGTGTTGCTCATTCTTGCTACAGTGTTGTCATTTTTTATCTTAAATTAAAATAATCAAATACTCATGGGGTTGGAGAATATTAGATGATAAACTGATGTGCAATTATATTTTATTTTACCTTTATAATTACCTCACCACTTACATGTTGCTCAGCAACAGTTTTTATTCCTATTACCTCTTAGTTATTTCTTTATTTCATTCCCCAAAATAAAATTTCAATTAAGTACCAATAAATTCTATTCTGAGAAACAAATATTTTTCAAGGACACAGGTAACTCTACCCCCTGTAACTAGTCCTCTAGTATCAGACATGTCAAATGTCTTTGTTCAAGTTATCAATATGTTTTGTCTTCTAAAGTTTATTTTCTTATTTTATGGATACCTGATTTTTCCCCTTGTAACTGTATTTGGTCTTTCTGTGGTGTGTACGTGCATGTCCTAAATCTGCTCTATTTGGAAGAAAACCAATTATAGTTAATCCTGTACTAGGAATTTCATTTTATCGTATTGACATTTGTTAAAGGTTCACTTCTGAAGGTAGATTTCAGAAGCAGTCATATTTTTAGACACTGAATACTAAGAGTTCAGCATAGGAATTTGGAAGGAAGAAAGAGACACAAGTCAACTATGGTGATAGAGATGTTCAGAAGTTATTTCAGATGGTCTACTGACATACTGAAACCTTCAAAATAGAAGTATTAAGGAATAAGAACAGCTAGTTGGAATCGTAGGGTGTTATATTATTAGAACAAATATTGTACAATTTGCCTTTCAGAAAAACTTTAAACATTGTAGCTGACATATAGAGATAAAATAGACATATAAGTATGAAAATGAGCAATTATATGTTCAAGTCTGGAAGCCTTTGAGGATCTTTGACACATTATGTTCTTTCATGTCCACTGTTATTTCAAGTGATGTAATTATGCTTACTTTTCTCATTTTCTCAGACCTCTTTATTGAACTCCAGATGATTCAGTCAACTGTCTTTTTCATTTCAGTTTGTGCTTCCCTCACATATGTACAGATAAAAATGAAAAATATTAGAATCTTTTTCTGTGTTTCTCCCTTTCTCATTGTGTCTCCTTAAGATTTCTCTAATTAATGATACCTCATTTGTCATTTATTAGAAACCATAATGCAAAGATAAATCTTTAAACCCTGGTATAGCTCTTAATTAATTTTTCTGAGTAAATTATTAAGTAGTATGAGTTTTACTTATGATTTTAATTCAGTCATTACTCGACCATTTCCACTAACTGCTAATCATCATTTAACTTTGCCCATGGGCACACTGGCTAGCCACCTTGTACAGTGAACTGAATTCACGTGAGGCACCAATACCACATTAACCAGTTCCTAAGTCAAAATGAAAATGTGAGAATGACATTCTATTAATGAATATCACTTATGTAAAGTAGGTCATACACCAGATATTATACTTAGTACGTCTTGGAATCATAAGGAATTTTACAATGAGTTTAAGCTCATAGCAGTTCTCTTGTGAAGAAGGAATAGTTTAAACATCCCAGGGGTGCCTCCATCTTTTTAGAGGTGAAGAGGAGAAAAGATGGTGGGAGGGACTATATGAGAAGATGACTGGGAGGAGGGAAAGAATCTGGATGTAAAGCAAATAAATAAATTAATTAAAAAGAATGTATTTTAAGTATCAGTAAAAATATATCCTGTTTCACTAGATATTGAAATGGTAGGTTATTTTGGCCAGGTACAACTGTTGTAATTCATTCTAAAGCCGGGTATTTACTACCTCAGAGATGGTCTTAGGAATTTTATAATTATCTTACATGAAATAAAACATGAGAGAAAAATTCTATGATAAATCAACTGTTTAATCTCATGTAACTGTGAAAAACAAAAAGGATAAAATAGAGTGACCTTGTGAGACATCTCATCAGTTAATAGTTTGCAGCTCTTTCAGAGGACCTGAGTTCAGTTCCCAGAAGCCATATAGTGGTCCAAAACTGTTTAACTCCAGTACCAGGGGATACAATATCTTCTACTGTCTCCTGGAAATGCCACATACACATGCATATATGCAAGAAGAACATTAGTGCACATAAAATAAAAAAGTCATTTCAAAAAGAAAAATAAAAATATTTTTATGAATTACCAAGTTTTTCTGTTCATTTTTTGTTGTTTTCTTGGCTATGAAGATTCCCTTCAGTTTGACTCAATCTTACTTTTGATTTATTTTGTTTGATTGTGTGTTTTTTAAATATCATCCAAAACTTCATTGTTTAGATTAATGTTAATAAGTCTTTCTGCATGTATTCATTTAGTCATTTTCTAGTTTCTGCTTTTCACTTGAGGATTTACTCCAGTTAACCTAAGTTTTGTACACACTGTGAGATAATGGTATGGTTTATGAATATCTTGTGGTTATCTGTCTTTTCAAGTCTTAGCTCTTAACACTATCAAATATCCGTTGATGAGTTCGTGTTTTGTTTCTAGTCTCCCTATATTATATATATATATATATATATATATATATATATATATATATATTCTGTCTGGATTATTGTACAAAGTCACTTCTTGCATCTGTGTTTATAAAATTTGTTTACAATTTGTTTACCTATCTATACTGATATGGGTGAGCAAAGTTATGATATGTTTCCAAGTACAGCCCCTTCTGTTGTGGTGATCATTTGCTCTGGTTTGAATGCTGTTGTTCTACCTTTGAGTCAATTTCAAACTTTCTGTTGCTTTAGGAATGAAGTATCATGCCCCTCTATATTGGTCATGCAGTCTCATACTAAAATAGGTTAGACAGCTTCACCTGACCTGATCATATACCTGCCATTGCAATGAAAAGCTTTATTTTATTAAAATTATCTACTTTCATTAATATCTAAATAACAAGAATATATTCCTTAATGACAGGATTTATAACTTAATTATCTGTTATCCCTAGTTTCTAACACTGAGCTAGCTCAATGTCATTTTACTTATTGAATAATTTTATTAAGAAATGACAATTGATTAGTTGGAACAATCTCAGGAAAAGGTTATGTAAGGACAAAAAATATCATAAAGACAAGCTTTCTTAGTGACTTTTCAATCTTTACTCTTAGTGACAATCAACTGGTAAATTTACCAAAATAAAGATTGCCTGACTTCACTCTGACATATTCTAATTTTCCAAATCTGAGAAGGCAGCCAAGAATCTACTATTTTAGCAATTTCCAAATTAATTTTGATTTTTTTCTGTCCCAAAATTTCAGAAATATTTATTTATAATCTAAGCCTTGGGTTGAGGAATCAGATTAAAAGTAGGATGGATGGATGAACTAGGGTTTCTAATGCAAAATACTGAAAAAATAAAAACTCCAATTTATATAGTCTAGAGAGACCCAACATCATATAAAATATAATAGAAAAATATCACTTATTTTTAAATGAGAATGATAATATCACTGTCTAATTCTTATAATTGTTTTGGGGATCAGATGACAATTTTTATAATTGTATTACATTTCTATTATACTTAACATATCCTGTTTTTTCTGGAATATGAAACCTTGGTGAGTAAGTTGCAACAAATTATATTTCTGAAATATCAATGATACACCTAAACATAACGTATACTTCCTGGTTTGTCCGTAAGATCACATCAAATGAAAGTACTACATCAGAGGGTGGACTTGGTCTCAGGAAAATTCAGAGAAAATTCCAATTTTGAATAGGAAATTGGGTAAAGTTATTATTTGAGACATCATAAATCTGTTAAGGTACTTAAAGTAGCTATACTTTAATATTTTTTAAGGATTATAAACAGGGGAACAAAACAAATATTTTTATGACTGTGATAGGCATATTTTAGAGTTTCATTCATTGTTCACTCATGATTGTGTTGGCTGCTTGACTAATTATGCCTTATCGAACAAAAGTGAGTATGTAGTGCCTCCTTGAATCATTCAAAGAAAAGCATAAGTACTTATAATGTTCTTTTCTCTCTAATGTACTGACAAACAATGCTAAATGATAAAGAAAATCCTTACACACCAAAAAAAGAGTAACCACAGTTGCAGCTTTTCTTTTGGAACCATGATAGCTCTGTCATGTGGGAAAAGAAAGAGCTCATTATAAGTCACTCAAATTTTAAGGTTGCAACAACATAGCATGTTCTACTTTAAAGCATCTTCCATTCTCATAGTTTTTTGGTGCTGAGAAGAGAACCCATAGACATATGCTAGCTGGGTATGCACTTCATTACTGAGGTATATCCTATCCTTATTCTAAATACTTTGAAATATATTCCTAGCCCCATTCTATATACTTTTAGTGACTTACAAATATTCTAGTTTAACAAACAGTTAACACCAATAAAAAATACTTTTATACCTTCACTAAAATTATATTTGTTATCCTATGTTTTCTAAGTATGTTTGCTCCTTCCATCTACTATGTCTATATCCAGCAAAATTAGAAATATTGAAATATAAACAAAGTTGTTCCAGAAGACTTGCAACATCTTCAATTTATCAATTGTGGAATGCCAACATTTTACCATTTGTGAAAATATCAGAGAATTCAGCCATACACACACACACACACACACACACACACACACACACACACACACACAGTAGATGAAGTAAGGAGAGGGGGAAGTGAGAGGAAGAGAGGCAGGGATTTGGTTATCTAGATTTTTGTAATATTGCTATCGTGTGGCCAAAATCCTCAAAGCAGGACCAGAAGAGAAGTAAGAGAAGATGAGTTAAATCTATGGGGATAAAAGTTGAGATGTAAATAAATAAAATGACCAGGAAAAAAATTTTTAAAAAAGATTCAAAGACCTATTTTTCTAAACATTTGTCTACTCTTGCCACTTGAAATATTTATATTCCAATGGTTGAGTATGAGAAATTTAGAAAATGGAATGCCTGTAGACTATTTACAAAGTTGTCTCCTTCCTGAATTTTCTATTTCTATCAGTTTTTCTAGAATCTTTACAATCCAAACCAACAAACAAACCCAAACAACCTAAGTTGCCTTTTAATTTCCAAATATTATAAGATAAAATGTTCAATACAATTTCTAAATGCATGCTTATGGAATGTTTATAAGCAAATTTACATATGTAACACTGAACTTTGGACCAGGCATTTTCACTGAGGAATTTGCCAACATTTGTATATTTAGTTCTCATTCCAGAAAAGAATCCTTCAATTCTTCCTGTGGAAGGTAGAATAATAGCATTTGGCTAGCAAAGATAACTAGGGTATATTATTTAATCTGTATTCATTTTCTCACAAGTATAATATCTTGTTTATTTTATGCAAAAAAGAAACTGTGGTTTCTTTTGGAGTAATGTAGGGGTATTAAGTAGGTAAATGGCATGAATTATATGATATGGAAATTAATGATGCCTCTGAAAAACTCTATGAAGTCACCATTTTCTGTTTTCAGGAAACAGATAGAGCACATTATTTTTAAGAAATCATTTTTTAGTCCTTTTATCTCCATATTCTTACACAACAATAAAGCATAGTACCTTGAAGGAGACCAGTTTCAATCATTAGACACTCTGTAAGTACTGTATTTTCTAATCCTTAAAGATGATATCAATCAGCTATCATTTATAGTATAAGTGAGCCATTTTGTAGTAGAATTTCATGAGAAATAGTTTAAATTAAAAGATGGTAAAGAATGCTTTTCTTTTCATATTAATCAGGTAGAAGAGTAGTACAAAACCATAATCAAAATGGATATTATTATTGTGAATCTTTTTGACACTTAAGGGAATTTTTTTTTGTTAATGTGTTGATTCAATCACCTTTTCTCTGGGCGGGCAAAAAAACAGGACCCTTGGGATAGTGATCAAAGTTTTGACATTATCTGACATCAGAAGCATTTCTCATTGGTGCAAAAATAAACCAAAGAATGAAAAACTGATCAGTTCAGAAATTAGATAAAGATGAAAGAAATATATTCACATACCCCTTAGTATGTGACTATAAATAGAAACAGCAAATATAATCATACAGCATTACATCTTCATTATATGCTGCTAATTACTATTAGATATACTAAGCAAGTATTTCAGGCTCAGTTCACAGAGGAGGATTTTGAAAATGAAGAAAGGGCATATCTTGAAGAAAAGGCATATGTTTTAAGGCATTGGGCCCTGTTTACTAGATACAGTTTTACCATGTAGCTTTTAGGGCAAAACTACTTGGCAAAATACATTACCAATTATTTGTTTCAATCTCTATATTTGTAATTTATATAAGAGAACTGAAATAAGTATCCTACTCTCTGCTATTATGGTTTTACAACTTTAACTTCTAAACGTATATAGAGATAGAGGTAGAGGTAGAGATAGAGATAGAGATAGAGATATAAATAACATTGTCACATCCTGATGGTAATTTAAGCTAAAGATCTTTTATTTTATTTTTTTAATTAAATTATTTTTTACACTCCACATTTTATTCCTCCCATCCACCCTCCAACTGTTCCACATTCCTCCTGTCTCCATGTGGATGCCCCTACCCCAACCCCACCTGAACCCTAAACTCCTGGGGCCTTCAGTCTCTTGAAGTTTAGGTTCATCATCTCTGAATGAACACAGATCTGGAAGTCCTCTACTGTATAAGTGTTGGGGACCTCATATCAGCTGGTGTATGCTGCCTGGTTGGTGGTCCAGTGTTTGAGAGATCTCTGGGGTCCAGATTAATTGAGACTGCTGGTCCTCCTACAGGATCACCCTCCTCTTCAGCTTCTTCCAGCCTTTTCCTAATTCAACCACAGGGGTCATCAGCTAAAGGTCTTAATTCATGCTTAGAATTATATAATTTTAAAAGTGGTAAGCAAAGAAAGTCTTCTTTGTTATTTTGAATGAAATTGAAGAGAAAATTTTAGACATATGGCTCTTGACTTAGATGTCCTAAGCAAATACTAAAATAGTCTTTTTTGTTATGATAAGCTCCTGAAAAAAAAAAAGAACACTTTCAAAGTAAAAGGGACCATTATTAGATCTCTTTATCTGAAAGGAAATGTTTCCCTTAGAGTTTTGTTTAGAGAAAAAAATGCATATATGGCCTACTGCCCTGCTTATTTCTCCTGGAGAAGAAAAGGCTTGAAGGCACAGATAAGAAAACAGTAAAGGATTATTTCATGCATTCAGAACTTGTCATCAGTATTGGGAGATATTTAGTACCACTTTGCTTAGAAGGGCTGTAAGAATCATTCCTTAGCACTGTTATGTGATATTTGTTTAGAGAAAACCAAAACTGAGTATGTATTTTTACTTGATCAAGTATAGTTTATATTGCTTTGGTCAAGTTAAGTTATTTATATGTCTGGACCTTAATATACAAATAGAATCTAGGCATTACATAAATACCAGGTGAATGAATGAAGTAATATTTTCTGTAATATGATATGCAATCTTTGCTTGTAAAATGTAAAAAAAAAAAAAAACCTTCCTGACCATACTACTATGAAGATTAAACCAGAAAATATATGATGTATATCTTCATTCATTTTAAAATACATCTATTTCATTTTATTTTTACTTTTATCTTTTTTTACCTATTCAATTTATACCCTACTCACTGTCTCCCTACTAGTCACCCCCTCCTACAATCTCTTCCCCAACTCCCTTCTCCTCTCAGCTGGTTAGGAACCTCTGGGTATCCCGTTAGCACATCAAGTCCATTTAAAGCTAGGCACATCCTTTCCTGATGAGGCCAGACAAGGCAGCCCAGCTAGAAAATATATCTCACATACAGGCAATAATTTTGGAACAGCCCCTATTCCAGTTGTTCAGGACCCACATGGAGACCAAGTGGCATATCTGCTACATATGTGCAGGGAGGCCAAGGTCCATTCCATCCATGCTTCTAGGTTGGTGGTTAGGTCTTGGAGAGCTACAAGAGCTCAGATTAGTTGACCGTGTTTGTCTTCCTGTGGAGATCCTGACCCCTTTGGGGCCTGCAATCTTTCTTTCGATTCTTCCTTAAGAGTCCCCAAGTTCCATACATTGTTTGGCTGTAGGTGTCTGAGTCAGCTGTTGGGTGGAGCTGCTCCGAGGACTGCCAAGCTAGCCTCCTGTTGGTCACCATAACAGAGTACCATTAATGGTGTCAGGAATTGATGTTTGCCCATGGAATAGGTCTCAATTTGGGCAACTTATTGTATGGCCATTCCCCTAGTCTCTGCTTCATCTCCTGTCCCTGTTTTGCTTGTAGATAGGATAAATTCTGGATTGAAAGTTTTGTGGGTACATTGGTGTTTCTCTTGTTCCAATGGGGTTCATGCCTGGATAGAGGAGGTGGCCTTTTCAGGTTTCATATCCCCAGTACAGTGAGTCACAATTAAGGTCACCCCCACTGATTCTTGGGTGCCTCTCTTATCCCATATCTCTGTCTCTTCCTGAAGATGGCCTCCATCTTCCCAATAACCATCAGTCATCAATCTCCATTGATTCTCATGGCCACCATGCTACCTGTCCTGTCCCTCCCTACACCTGATCCTGAAATTGCCACCCTTTCTCCAACTCATCCCCTTTATCATTCAGATGCCTTCCTCTATTTGCCTCCTACAACTAGTTCATTCCCCCTTTAAAGTGAGATTCAAGCTTCTTGCTTGTGTCTTCCTTCTTGTTTAGCTTCTTTTGATCTGTGGAGTATAGCCTGGTACTTGTATTTTATGGCTAATATCTACTTATAAGTGAGTACATACCAGGCAATATCTTCTTGGGACTGGGTTACCTTACTCAGGACAATATTCTCAAGTTCAATCCATTTGCCTGAAAAATCTGTGATGTCTGAATAGTATTCTATTGAGTGATTGTACCACAATTTCTTTATCTGTTCTTCAGTTCAGGGACATCTAGGTTGTTTCCAGTTTCTGGCTATTATGAATAAAACTGCTATGAAAATAGTGGAGCAAGTATCTTTCTGGGATGCTGGAGAATCTGTTGGTATATGCCCAGGAGTGGTATAGTTGGGTCTTGAGGTAGAACTATCCCCAGTTTTTGAGAAACTGCCATATTGATTTCCAAAATGTTGTACAAGTTTGTACTCCTACCAGCAATGGTAGAGTGATCCCCTTACTCCACATCCTCACCAACATTTCCTATCTTTTAAAGATTTTTTAAAATTTATTTTATTTAGACATTCTGATGGGTATAAGATGGAACCTTGGAGTTGTTTTGATTTACATTTTCCCAATCACTAAGGGTTTTGAACATTTAAGTGTTCCTAGGTCACTCAAGATATATCTGTTGAGAATTCTCTGTTTAGCTCTATACTACATTGTTAAATTGAGTTATTTGACTTATTGCTGTGTAACTTCATGCATTTTTTATAAATTTTGGGTATTAGTCCTCTGTGAGATGTAGACTTGGTGAAGAACCTTTCCCAGTCTATAGACCACTGTTTTGTACTATTAAATGTGCCCTTTGCCTTGCAAAAGCTATTCAGTTTCATGATGTCCCATTTATCAAATGATAGTCTTAGAGCCTGAGGCATTGATGTTATGTTCAGGAAATTTTCCCGTGTTCTAATGAGTTGAATGTTCTTTCCTACTTTTTGTTCTTTTTTATTTAATGTATCTGGTTTTATATTGAGGTCTTTGATCCATGTGGCCATGAGTTCTGTGTAGGGTGATTATTATGGAACTATTTTATATTCTTCTTCATGCAGACATACAATCATACCAGCACCATTTGTTGATGATGCTTTCTTTTTCCCATTGTATGGTTTTGACTTATTTATTTTAAAAAAAATGTGTCGAAAATTGTGTGGGTTTATTTTTGTGTCTTCGATTCCATTGCATTGAGTAACATGTCTGTGTCTGTATCAATATCTGTATCAATACCATACAGTTTTTAATCGCTATTGCAAGGTAGTAGAACTTGAAGTTAGGGATGGAAATTCCTCCTGAAGTACTTTTATTGTTCAATATTATTTTAGCTATCCTGAGGTTTTATGTTTTGCCAAATGAAGTTGAGAATTTCTCTTTCAAGGTCTATAAAAATTGTATTGAAGTTTTGATGGAGATTGCATTGAATTTGTACATTGCTTTTGAAACTAGATCCATTTTGACTATGTTAGTCCTACTGATCCATAAAAATGGGAGATCTTTCCATCTTCTGATTTTTTCATTACTTTCTTTCTTCAATGACTTGAAGTTCTTATTATACAGATATTTCATTTGTTTAGCATTACACAAAGATATGTTACATTATTCATGGCTATTATAAAGGGTTTGGTTTCCTAATTTCTTTTAAATCCTGTTTATCATTGTATAATGGAAGGCTACTGATTTCTTCGAATTAATTTCATATCCAGTAACTTAGCTAAAGGTGTTTATCAGCTATAGATGTTTTCTGGTTGAGTTTTTGGAGTCACTTGCTTATACTATCTTATCATCCTCAAATAGTGATATTTCAACTTCTTCCTTTCTAATTTATATCCCCTTGATTGCCTTTAGTTGTCTTATTGCTCTGGCTAGAACTTTAAGTACTACATTGAATAGATAGTGAGAGTGTAGAAAGCCTTGAATTGTCCCTAATTTCATTGGAATTGATTTAAGTTTCTCTCCATTTAGTTTGATGTTGGCTATTGGATTATTTGTATATTGCTTTGATTATGCTTAGGTATGAGCCTTGTATCCCAGATCTCTCCAATACTTTTAACATGAAGGGTGTTTTATTTTCTCATTTGCTTTTTCAGCATCTAGTGGGATAATCATGTGATATTTTTTTTCTTTCAGTTTGGTTATATTGTGGACTATGTTGATGGAATTATGTATATTGAATCATTGCTGCATCTCAGGGATGAGGCCTACTTGATCATGATGATGTTCATGACATGTTCCTGGCTTCTGTTTGCAAGTATTTTACTGAGTATTTTTGCACCAATATTCATAAGAGAAATCTGTCTGAATTTCTCTTGTTTGGATGAGAGTCTTTGTATGGTTTAGATATAAGTGTAACTCTGAACTCATAGAATTAGTTTCCAGTGTTCCTTCAGATTCTATTTTGTGAAACTATTTAAGGAGTATTGCTATTAGCTCTTCTTTGAATATCTAATAGAATTCTGTGCTAAAGCCATTTGACCTGGACATTATGGGTTAGGAGACTTTTAATGATGGCTACTATTTCTTCAGGTGGTATATGGATGTTTAAATAGTTTGCTTGACCTTAATTCATCTTTGGTAAGTGGTATCTGTGTAGAAAATTTTCCATTTTATTGAGATTTTCTAATTTTGTGAAATATAAACTTTTGAAATAAGACCTGTATTTGAATTTCCTAATTGTCTACTGTTTTGTCTCCACTTTCATTTCTGATTTTATTTATGTGGATACTGTCTCTCTGTCCTTTTGTGGGTTGGGCAAAGGGTTGGTCTATCCTTTTGATATTCTCAAAGAACCAGTTCTTGGTTTCATTGATTCTTTGTAATTTTTTTCTTTTTTACTAATTGATTGATTTCAACCATGATTTTGATTATTTCCTGTCTTCTAATCCTCTTGGGTGTGATTGTTGCTCTTGCTGCTACTGTTCCTGCTCCTCCTCTTCCTTCTCCTCCTCTTCCTCCTTCTCCTTCTTTCCCTAGTTTTCAGATTTACTTTCCAATTGTTGGTATGAGAACCTCATGGAGACACTTAGTTCTATGTAATTTCCTTTCAGCACCACTTTCATTGTGTGCCATGAATTTGTATGTGTTGTGGCTTCATTTTCATTGAATTCTAGAAAGTCATCCATTTAGTTGTTTTTCTTCTCTCATTCAGAGATCATTGAGTAGAGAGTTATTCCATTTCCATGAGTGTATAGGCTTTCTGGTTTTTGTTGTTGTTGAAGTCCAGCTTCAGTCCATGGTGTTCTAATAAAATACCAGGCATTATTTAAATTTTCTTATATCTACAGAGGTTTGCTATATGACAGAATAAATGGGTATGAAGTGACCTTCTTTGTCTCTTTTGACTAATTTTAGTTAAAAGACTAGTTTATTAGATATTAGAATGGCCACTTCAGCACGGTTTTTGGGTCTGTTTGCTTGAAAAACTTGTTCCCAGTCCTATAATTAAAGGTAACATCTATCTTTATGGCTGAGGGATGGTTCTTATATGCAGAAGAATGATGAATTCTGTTTTAACATTCTTTTACCTGTGTCTTTTCATTGAAGAATTGATTCCATTAATGTTGAGAGATATTAATGAACTAGTGATTGCCATTTCCTGTTACTTTGGTGTTGGTGTTGTGTGTGTATGTGTGTGTATGTGTGCTTCCCTTTATTTTCTGATATGTTACTATGTATTTACTGTGTTCCTTGGATGTAATAATCCTCCTTGGGTTGGAGAGAAGAATGCTGAGTCTATATTTTGTGCATTCCTTTGAGAAGTTATAGCTTAATAATCCAATCTGTTCTCACTTTGTTATTATTTATTCATATAATAAATAGATAAGACTTGGATACTTTAAAATGTACAATACTTTAAAGATATGATAAATACTAGAACACAGGGTTGGATTACACAAGTTGTTTCCTCTGCAGAAGTACTTTGTTTTACTTCACGGTCTATAATTAACCCATTACATTTCTTTGGGGGAGGACTTTAATAAAAAAAAAAAGTGATGCTACACAGATATAAGATCCACACTGCAAAGATACTAATGAAGAATACATGTTGAGGTCTTTCAATACTTTAGTTTATATGGTAGATAGTGGCAAAGTAAGCTTCAAAGCCTACTTGGTATGACCATATTCAGTTGTGTTTACTAAGGAGCAAGGCATAGTCGTGCTTGTTAGTGCATACCTGCAGTTTCAGAATTCTTGAGAGTGAATTCTGAGAGCATCACAATTTCAAAGCCAGTTATGGCTACCACTTTATAGACACATGCATATTTAAGAAGTAACCTGTAAATGCCATATGTAATGGTACTATTTAATGAATATTATGCACTTGTAATTATCTTCCTCTCTAGACACTAACATGATATTGAATTTGTAGATCCCTTATTTTTAAAAGTATATCAAGGTTGTCTGTAAAACTAAATTATCTATATTCTAGCAATTCACAGAAATTCCCAAAAATGTTTCTGTATTAAGGAAAATAGCTACCATGCTGATTCATTATAAGTAAATCCTGTACCTAAAAGTAAATCAAGTTGTGGGTTCCTCCAGTAACATAATTTTCAAAGAGCACTGTTAAACCTTTTGCATCCTGTGAGCTTCTTAGTCATGAAGAGCCATTTCAAAGTCTGTGCCAGCCCTTCTTTTTTTGCAGGAAGCACAATTTTCACAGCTTGCCTAGTCCAGCTGTGAATTCCTCCTTCAAAATACCAACGTTTTTGAAGCAATTTTTCACTTACACCACCTATTCACTTTGCTTTTACCAGGCTGTAACTGACTTGCATACTACATAGTCTCAGATCTAGACATTTATTGTGCAGATGCTGTTCTGGGCATGAACAGTGAGCTGTTGGGCTCACGTATGGTGTAACTCCTACAATTCTCTTTTCATTATTGCTGATAGTGGCTCCTGGGATCTAATTAGTACAGTGATTTATTCTGTAAGAGGTATTACTATCATGCATTCTACCCAGGATTAGTTGAATTTCATGGAAGTAACTAAATTCAATCGCTTGTATTTCTCATTTAGATATAACTGTAGGTCAAGATTCAATTGTATGGAGGGCAGGTGAATACCTAGCTCCAATTACTTGCATTGCTCTAAGGTTCATCTTTTACCTCAATGACACCAAAGCTATTTCAAACTTTTAATGGTTAGACTTTAGTGGCTGGTGTCAAATAGAGAATATAATAGAAATTTCTTTGTTTTGCTCAGAAATCCAATGAGCTTCTGCTGATACTATCATGAATACTGCCAAAATAAAAAGGTATGCTGACTCATATCCTATGTAGACAGTGTGTTATTTCTCCATTCACACAATGTTTTGAGACTATATTATTCTAATGAATTTGCTGCTCAGGTAGGAACCTGCCCTATTTTTTTCAATTATCTGTTATTTCTTAAACTTGTTCATTCAACACTTACCAAATGTCTATGTCTATCAGTCATTGTACAGATATACAACAATCAAGCAAGTAAGAATACCAGTATAAGACAATAACTAGGAATAAAAGGTGTTTTAGGTGGTACTAATTATGATGAAAACCAAGAAGCAGGAGATATACACAAAGGTAAAATGTGTGCCTTACAATACTGTGTTTAAATGTGCTCTAGGTCTTTTTCATACATGAGGAAACTTATTGGGTTTCTCATAAGAGTTTAAAAAGCTTATTTCCATTATTTCTCAGTATCCACTCTAATCTTTAGTCAGCTAAGGACAGCTTATCTAAGTTTTTTCCACTTGTTTGGAATATAGAATAACACCATCCTCAATTACTAATACTAAGTCATAACCAAAAAATAATTTTGCCATTGAAATATGTATCAAATTCTTGATATAGTTTTAGTTGTCAAAATGAGATTGTATTGAACAGCTGTTTGGGAGAAACAAACAATTGTGGCTTCAAACATCTAGTGTCCATTATAAGGAATCATGATATGAACACACAGATTTTGAGTAAGTCATTGCTCTCTTGTATGTTCAAATATTATATCCAGAAAGATATTTTAATAGAAATATGTACCTGAGAAGAATAAAATTATGAAATACTATAATGTTGACTGATTATTAAATCCCATTGCAACATTACTGATATTATATTATATTATATCAAAATTATTTTACAAATTGAGAAGGTTATTTACAGTGAAAATATTTTATATTGATTATTAGTTAAAAACTAAACACATTTTGGGACTTTAAAATGATATTTTATATAGATTATTAGTTAAAAACTAAACAGACATTGGGATTTTAAAAGTTTATTCATTGTAGTTTTACAGCTACATTAAAAGTAATACATTGGAATCTCAGTTTTTATTACTATTCATCTGGTTAGAAGATGGCCCATGTGGTCAATTCAGTTATTTAAACCCCATATATGTTTGACTTTTCACTAATTCTAAATAGGGGCCACAGTGGAAACAATATTTGAAAATAAAAAACAGCAGTATATGTTCTTATAATTTACTCATATTAAGAAGTAACTTAACAGTATCTATATTTCAAATGACATCCTTAAAATAATTGGATTCTATAAATATTAGCTATGAAGTACATGAATTATATTGTATTTCTGCTTTCTCGATACAAAATGTCATAAAATATAAGAGTTACTTCACATTTATTTACTTCAAGACTCAAAATAGGGTTTTTATTTATTAATTTAAGGTAAAAACCAAAAACATTTTCAATTGGTAAATACTCAGTTCAGGAATTTAAATGTAAGAAATCAAATTATTGAATAACTTGTAATCATACACATGTAAAACGTATATTGCGATAAGACCTTTTTCTTCATTATCTGTCTAACCCAATAAAATGTCTGTGTGTAGATAAAAATGACTGGGGATATGCTTGCTGACAGGAGCCTGATATACCTGTCTCCTGAGAAGCTCTGCCAGAGCCTGACCAATACAGATGCAGATGCTTGTAGCCAACCATCAGACTGAGCACAGAGACCCAGTGGAGGAGTTAGGGGAAGGATTGAAAGAGCTGAATAGGTTTGCAACACTATAGGAAGAACAACGATATCAACCAACCAGAACTCCCACCCCCAGATCTCCCACGGAATAACCATCAGCCAAAGAGTACACATGGAGGGATTCATAGCTCTAGCAACATATGCAGCAGAAGAAGGGCCTTGGTCCTGTAAAGGCTTGATGACCCAGCATAGGGGAATGCCAGGGAGGTAAGGTGGGAGTGGGTATGTAAGTAGGGGAACATCCACATAGAAGCAGGGGTGTGGGATATGGGGTTTGCAGAAGAGGAACTGGGAAGAGGGTTAACATTTGCAATGAAAATAAATAAAATAACCAATAAAAAAGAATGGATAAACCTAGCTGAGTGTCAAAAAGTAAAAAAAAAGAAAAGAAAAAGAAATTGACTGGTGACACACATATAATATAGAGCATGCGTGAAGGTCAGAGGACTATTTCAGGAGTCCAAGCTGTTTGCCATCTTGTTTGAGACAGAGTAGCTTTTATACAACTGAATATGCTAGGGTACATAGCCCACAATTTTTTTGAGATTTTCCTTGTATATCTACCATGCTTTGCACGTATTCATAGACTCAGCTATTATCTTCACATTTGTTCTACAAGCCCTTTCCCTAAACTGCCATCTTTCCAGGCCCATTTCTGACCATTTTAAAATCTGAAAACAAGAATTTTTCTATCTAAATAAAAACAGTACACAAATAAGATAGAAAATGTATCTCAGAAAGAGAAAGGAGTCCGGGGAGAGGGAGGAAAGAAGGCAGGGAGGAAAAGATTACATGAAGCTGTTTGAATATGCTTGTACAAACTTCATTTTATTATTTTTTCCTGATGGAAGGTAGTTAGATATGTAACAAAACCTATATAGTAATGCTTAGTGGCACAGAAAAATATCTGCTATTACACATACAATTACATTTTCAAGTACAATAAGGAACTGGTAGATAACAGCATATTTTCACTTTCTTTCACTGCTTCATGGCATTTAAAACAGGTGCTAAAATGAATGTGGAACAAAAGGACTGGAAATGGAACTCAGTATAGCATAGCAAAATGATCTACCGTTATGTAAAGTGTGCTTTCCAGCATCCCATCATTTATTAGCTTTAGTCCTCTGGTAGGAGGCAAGTTACAGATCTTCTAAACTAGTATCTCCAGAACACACAAATCCTCCTGGAAAGAGTAACTGTGGAGACTTGATAACATTTCTCACAGTCTACAGGCAGGTAGAGCCTCTTAGCTTGCGGCCTTTTGCCCAGAATAGTCATTCTTAGTCAATCACGTGGTACACAGATATGATTTTATTGACCCATGTGTTAAAACAGGTTGAGAACTTGATGTTATCTGAGATTCAAATTTTCCTGTAAAAAAAATGGGTTGCTGTGAAAATTTTGCTAGATATTGTATCTGATACACAATAGCTCAGTAGATGTTATATACTATTCTTAGTTGCTAATAGTCGAAATCTTGTCATACACACACACACACACACACACACACACACACACACACACACATACATCTTGCAGCAGACTTTCTGAACCTCTGATTCTTACAAACCCTCCCATTTTTCTGTGATGTTCCTTGAGCCTTACTTATATGGATTGTGCTGTGAATGTTGCAATAAGCCTTACACAAATGTAATGCATATACTCTGTATATTGCAAAAAGGTTTTTTATGAAAGTTTTAAGATAAATTTATTTTTGGTTCTAAGAATAAGGATTTTGCATTTCTCAAATAATTAAGGATACTTAACACCTTTAAAGATATTTCCTAGCAATTTCTATTACTTCTTTTGAGAATTATATGTTCAAGCTCATACTCCATTTTTTTATTAGATGTTTTCTTTATTTACAATATCTCCTTTCCCAGGTTCCCCTCCAAAAGAAAAAAGAAAAAGAAAATAAAATAAGAAATAAAATAAAAAAACCAAAACCGAAAATAATCCCGTTTCCTCCCCCCTCCCCCTGCTCACCACCCCACCTTCTCCCACTTCCTACCCCTGGCATACCCCTACACTGGGGCATAGAACCTTCACAGGGCCAAGGTCCTCTCCTCCCATTGACGACCAACTTGGCCATCCTCTGCTATACATGCTGCTGTAGCCATGAGTCCCCTCATGTGTATTCTTTGGTTGGTGGTTGAGATACTGGGAGCTCTGAGGGTACTAGTTAGTTCATATTGTTTTTCATGCTAAGGAGCTGAAAACCCTTCAGCTCCTTGGGTCCTTTCTCTAGCTCCTTCATGGAGGGCCCTGTACTCAGTCCAATGGATGGCTGTGAGCCTCTACTTCTGTATTAGTCAGGCACTGTCAGAGCCTCTCAGGAGACAACTATATCCGGCTCCTGTAAACCCTTAGTCCAACTAACTAGAGGGCACAGGGACATCATCCTAATTAACAAGAACATGCTCCATTTTTTAAATGATGTTTGACTCTTTTTGAGAGGCTTTTATAAATTCTGGATGCTAACTTCTATAAAATGTATAGTTAGAAAAGATTCTTTCCCACTCTGTGGGTTATATCTTCACTCTTTCTTTCCTTAGCTGTAGTCTTCTCTTTTTAAATATAATTTTATTTATTTATATTCCACATGTGATCTCCTTCCCAATTCCCCTCAAACAGTTCTTCATACCCCCACCATTTTGTGCCTGACAGGGTGCGCCTACCCCATCACCCACAACCCACCCCCATCACTCATCTACCCTCTATTCACCCCCCTCACCTCCCACATCCCTGTTCCCTAGGGCATCCAGTCTCTACAGGATTAGTCTCATCCTCTTCCACTGAGGCCAGACAAGGCAGTCTTCTGCTACACATGTGCCTGGGGCCATGGACCAGCCCACATAAGCTCTTTGGTTGGTGGCTTAGTCTCTGGGAGCTCCCAGAGTCTGGGCTAGTTGATACTGTTGGTCTTTATTTCAGTATCCCCTTCAGCTTCTTCTATCCTTCCCCTAAGACCCAGCTATACCACTCCTGGGCATATACCCAGAAGATGCTCCAACATGTAATAAGGACACATGCTCCACTATGTTCATAGCAGCCTTATTTGTAATATCTAGAAGCTATAAACAACCCAGATGCCCCTCAACTGAAGAATGGATACAGAAAAAGTGATTAATCTACACAATGGAATACTATTCAGCTATTAAAAGTGAGGACATCATGAATATTGCTACCAAATGTGTGGAACTAGAAAATATCTTCCTGAATGAGGTAACCCAGACCCAAAAGAACTTACATAGTATGTATTTACTGATAAGTAGATATTAGCCAAAAAGTACAAAATGCCCATGATGCAACCCCTAGACTACATGAAATATAATAAGAAGGAAGGCTCAAGTGAGGATGCTTCAATTCCATTTAGAAGGGGGAAGAAAATAATCATAGGAGAAAAAGAGAGGGAGGGACTTGGATGGGGGGCAGAAACAAGTATGTAGGGAGACAGGAGAGAAGGCCAGAGGGCCAGAAGAATGAATAGAAATATGCAGCCTTGGGGGGTGTGGGACAGGGAGAAAATTCTAGAAAGTCCCAGAGACCTGGGTTGTGAGAGGCTCCCAGGACTCAATGGAGATGATCTCAGCTGAAATGCCCAACAGTGGGCAGAGGAATCTGAAGAAACCACCTTCAGTGTAGACAGGGTCCCCAATGGAATGATAGAGTCACCAACCAACCTTCAAATTTGCTGACCCAGAATTGTTCCTGTATAAAGGACATACAGGGACAAAAATGGAGTAGAGACTGAAGGGAAGGCAGTCAAGTGACTGGCTCAACTTGGGATCCATCCCATGGGCAGGCACCAAACCCTGACACTACTACTCATGCTATGCTGTGCTTGCATGTTTGTCCTCTGAGAGGGTTTACCAGTAGCTGACTAAGACAGATGTATATACTCACAAACAACATGATATTAGGGACTTCTAAGAAAGAGTTAGAGGAATGACTGAAGAAGCCTTTGTTCTTCTAAGGTGCCATTTTTTAAATGTTAGCCATAATTCCTAAGCAAATGGAGTCATATTCAGAGAGTCATATCCTACACCTCTGCATTCTAGGACACTGCCTATGCTTTCTTCTAGCAGTTTCAGTGTTTTGGGCTTCACATTGAGTTTTTTGATCCATTTGGAATTGACTATTGTTCAGGCCATAGTCATAAATCTAATTTTATTCTTCTACATATTGATGGATATGGCCTCATAAAGAACAGCAGCACTCATAATAAAAACATTAGTTAACATGCCAATAAGATAATGGAAATTTTACAAAAGCCCACCTTCATATGAAGAGCTATAGGCAATAAATTTATGTAACAACAAGGATTAAAATAATGCTCTGGAATTTGAGGAGTAAGGGAGGAACACAGAAATTCTTAGATAGTTGAGAACGAAGGGTAAAATGATGTAAATACATTTCTTATATATGATTTTACTCAAAATATTTTAATTTTTAATTGAAAATCTGTAAGAATCACTTTTTATGTTATTTATTTATTTAGATTATAATTTAATTACATTTCTCCCTTCCATTTCTTCCCCCAAATCCTTTCATGCACCTTCCCCTACTCTCCTCCCCCCTTCTAATGGTTATTGCAGGCATGTTCATGCACATATAAACATATTCCTAGGTACAGCCTATTCAGTAACACTGGTAGTATGTATGTTTCCAGGACTGACAATTTGTTATCTCTTTCCATAGTTGCTTGTAGTTATTTGGGCAGTGCGAAACTTTATGGCTTGTTGTTCAGTTTGGCTCATTGGTCTCATCCTTATGCAGTTCACATAGTCTTGTTGATGAGACTTTGTGGATGCAGCTTCTGATAGTACTAATAATAGTCTCATACCAAATTTCCTGCTCTTCTGACTCTTACAATCTTTCTGTTCCCTCTTTTTCAGTGTTCCCTGAGCCTTAGGTGGAGGACTTTTTTGTAGAGTTATCAACAACTATTGTAGAGATTGAAATCAACAACTATGCATTTTGATTAGTTATGTATTTCTACAGTGGTTTCTGTCTGTTATAAAGAAGCTTCTTTGATGATAGGTAGGTAAAGCTGACAATTATCTATGTGTATAAAGACAAGTGCTTATATTTACAGATTGTTATTAGGAGCTCTGCTGACTTAGTAAATTGATGTTTGTTGATTTTCCTCCAATAACCATGACTTCACTAGCACTGAGTAGTTAACTTTATTCCCATTATCAGGTAGTATCTCCCCTTTCTTACACAAATCTTAAATCCACCATGACATTGTTGTCTACTTAGAGTTACCATCCATTTCATGCCAATTGATATGGATCCAAGGCATCACAGCTATGTAATAGTGTTCATTGCCTTCCTGTCTTGGAAACTTGCATGGCTTCTAGCTCCAAATCTTCAGATGTGAGTATGTAGCTTGTGGTAAGTACAAAAATCAGGAAAGTAAAATAGTACCATTGTCAGGATAGAAGCTTGAGGAACAATGTGTACTGGGTTAACAAGGTACAAGTGACCTGATCATTGAAATGAAAAGGTCTAGGCACCTTAGGTAGAAGGGGTGAGGCTCATACTGAAGAACTTGGAAGGGGGTCAAGGAAAATACAAGATGCAAGTGATAGGAGTGGTGGGAAATGGTGTACTACATGAAAATGGAGGGAAGTAAATACAGGAAAGGTACTATTTTAAGAATCAATTTTTAAACAGGAAAACAACACTGAGTTAGTATCTTGGTTATGCATACATTCAACACTGAAGATTTTTTCTTTAATCAAGGGTCTGTGTCATTATTTTTCCTAAGATATTTTTTCCCTTATTTTTGTCTTCTGAGGTATTTTCTCCATGGTTTTACATACAATTTAACATTTCTTTTGAGTGAGTAGCTGTCAGGAGAGAACAGTTCATTTTGATCAGAAATAGTTGTTTGTATTGTCTAACTAGAAACTGTATATGAAATGTTACATTACCAACTTATCAAGCTTTCCATTAACTCTTGCTATGATTTTGACAACTACCTGGGCTTTATTTTGTTGTCAGAACATATTTAGTTGTGTGGGAGTCTTCCTTAACTTCCTAGCTTCATTCTCAATAAGAACATTCACATTCAAAATACTTTAACAGTGTCTATTCTATTCGTGCCAATTGGACAGTTATTCAGCCTTCATTTGAGCCCATTTCTTGACTCCTTTAAAAGTTCCTAAATAGTGCAGATTTAACTATGTGGAAAAGGCTATTCCTGATTCTAGTCAACAGCTAGAACATTACTAAACCCCAAAGGAAATATAGAAAATTTTTCTTGTGTGCTCAAAATGGGGTTGTTTAGTTTTTTGTTTGTTGTTCTGTTACTTAAGTTTCAGTATTAGAGATTGAACCCAGGCCCTCCTGCATGTTAGGACAGTGCCTTGCCATGACTATAAAACTAGCACATTGAAAGTAGAAAATTGAAAGCTTAAAACATTCAGTACTAAAATAATTTCAACCAATTTTTACAATATTTACCTCCAAATGTATTCTAGAATATACCAAATACAGAGGAGACTGAATGGAGTATTCTATATGACCCTTTAGTGAAATCACTATTTAGTCCATGTCTGAGTGATCTGTGATGCCTGTTAAAATATCAATTCTGTATATTGTCTATAGGGGGATCAGGAATCTACATGGTTCATAAACATCACAGGCACATATGATGTAGGTGAATTTTCAGATAAATATTACAGATACATATGATATAGATTACCTATATAACCTATACATTAATAATCTCAGACAAATAATCAGATTTAAAATGAGATGTTTAAAACTGGGAAAAATGATGATTCTCAGTCAATAGTGACAAGGAACTTAATTGGAGAAGAGTATCTTTAGTTAAATGCATGGTAGTTAGAATGGATAGAAAAGGTCAGGCTAGAATATGCACAAACTTGAACATCAGCTCAAGGAAACTGAAATAATTTCAGATATCAGCATTTAAACTATGCCAAACAGGTCACTGAAGAACCATTGAATGGTTTTAATAAAAGATGTTTTGTTAAAATTAATGCTTTAGGAAATTTGTTCTGGCAGGAGAGCCTAAGATGAATTGGAAGCAAAAGAACTGAAGAAATTCTAAAATCAGGAAGCATCTGTTATTACTTGGCCAAGTAAAAGGTGATAAGTATCCAGTAACATATTAACACTGGGCAGATATAAACAGTATGCATGAGAAAGACCTCCCAGTGACGAGAGGAGTACAGAAGATGAAAGTTAAAGGGAGTCTGGGGGCCTCGAAGGTTTGGTACAGAGACCAAAGGGAGTAAAGGGAAAAAGTTCCACGAAAAGAGAAGGCAAAAATTTAGACACACTTTATCAGACTCAAGAAAAGAAATATCCAAGAAGTATCCTCACAGGTTCTGTATAAATTTACTACAGCATGAGAAAAAAGATGTAGCCTCCTAAAAATTATAACATGGTTATAACTGTATTTACATTACTGTGAGAAACAGAAATATTTTTCTGATGAAACAGCAAAAATGCATCAATATATCATATATGGTCCTTATCAGCATAGTATCATTGGAATTGTGTCATCTTTCTAGTCAACAAAACCTGAATAGTCTTCTCAATTCTCCCTTCAAGTGTGTATTAAATTTCATTCTATGTTTTCTTCTATAGACCTGGGCACCCTTTGTGAAGGAGACATTTGGACAGACACTGTGAGGATTTCTGTTTCATGCAGTAGGTAATATTGAAGCTTTTCTAATACCTATACAGATGGGGATTTCTAACACCAACAACTGGTATGAGTTGAGAATTTCTAAAAGCAAGAACAAGCTCTAAGGAAACCCGAAGTTTTGACAACAGCAAAGATTGAAAATGATTGATTTATGAGCAGAAAGCTTTGTTTTCTGTGAGTTTGGGAATGAGAAAGAAGAAAAAAGAGTGCTACTCCAGACCTTTAGTATTAAGTATTCAAAAGCTTAATACAGAGGAAGTGAAATTTATATTGCTTTGAATAACTTACAAATATATAACAGAAGTATTTTTTTCAGAGCTTTTAAGTTATTCTATATGATTTTTTTAGTCTTTCAGAAAATTTGTTATTTCTATTTTCAAACAGTCAATATATTTGAAAGGAAGCTTTGTATCAAATAACTTGAAGTCTCCAGACAACAATAGGTATAATGTGAACAATAAATATATCCTTTCAAGAAAATTCTACAATATAATGGTCAATAGGTTAGCCACCTTCAATTGACTGGAAAAATGAAGACAAATGTTTCTCAAGAAGCCTATATTATATTTCACCATCAGGTTGTGGCCAAACAAATGTAACTTTATAATTTATAATTACTTATGAAAAATAAATCAAAAAATTTTTCATTATAATTTTAGGGTCTAAAACTTAAAATTCCATGCCATAAATTGTTATAATTCTATTATTAAATAACATTTTAATAATTGTTTGAATATTATTAAAGTGGATCATAGTAAGGCTGAGTTTTCAACTTCAAATTGCCAAATATAAATCAGTGGTGTCTTGGCAATGAAAAATTTGACAGTCTTTTAGTTTTTGAGATTATAATAGAATTACATCATTTCTCTTTTAACCTTCTTCCTTCCAAACTCTTTCATATATTCTTTTTTGACTTCTTAAATTCATGGTCTCCCTTTTTTTAATCAATTGCTGTTACTTACTTGTATGTGTAAATATTGTGGGTTGAAAAAAATGACCCTCATTGGCTTATAGAGAATGGCACTATTAGGAAGTGTAGCTTTATTGGAGAAGTTGTAGCTTTGTTGGAGAAAATGTGTCACTGGAAATGGGCTTTGAAGTTTTAGAAGCTGAAGCTAAGTGTAGTGGCTCACTGCCTATTCCTGAGCCTGTTGATATAGATGTAAAACTCTGAGCTACCTTTCCAGCTTTGTGTCTTCCTTCACACCAGGTTGCTTTTTGCTATGATGATAATGGACTAAATTTCTAAACTGTGTACCAGCCCCAATAACTCTAGTAGTTCTGTGTTTATGGTGTATATTCACAGCAATAAATCCCTATGACATATATACAGATACATTCATAAATATAAAAATATACTCGTCTAAGTATGTGTGGTTACTATGTATATGATTTCAGGACTGACCATTTGGTATAGTAAAACAAATTGTCATGCTCTTATCTGGGGTAATATATGTATTGTTGCTGTCTTTGTTTAGCTCATGTTTAGACAGTCATGTTGGTAAGATTTTATGGGTAGAGCTTATGACATTACTAAGAAATACAGTCTCACGAAAATATCTCTGATCTTTGAATGTTACAATCTTTTGATCCCTCTTTTTCAGTATTCTCTGAGTCTTAGGCCCAGGAGATGTATTGTAGAAATATCCATTGTGACTGAGCTCCACAACTTCACTTGGTAATTGTTCAATGTAATTGTCTTTGTCTGTCGTAAACATAAGTTTACTTGATAAGTTTTGGGAACTACATTTATGGGTTGGTATAAGGACAAATATTTAGATTGTAGTTAGGGAATGTAGAGGAAGACACTATGTACTTGAGTCACAGGACCTGGGCTCTCTGAGCTGGAGCTTATTTAAAAGCCTCTTTTCTAATGACTAACATTCATGGTACCAGAAGGTGTTATGCAAATTTCCAAAGAACAGAAGTAATCAACAGTCCTACCAAGCTACAATGGCTGTGAACCATAACATTGATCAGTAGAGCATAATAACCATAAGGGTACAACAGTGTGATAATCGATAACTCTCTTTGGACTTAAGACCTGCTCAATGAGAGAAACTATATTCAATAACCTACCCAAGGCTAGTGACATCATAGGTTTTGGAGGACAAGGTTTTCTAAACCAAGATAAATTATTTTTTTGATTAATTTTTGCTGGTTCTGGAAAATAGGGTGAGGACTTTTCTGTTACTGAGAAGATGGTAATGTTTTCTCCAATGTTAGTTTGAGTAGTTTTAAAATAGTTTTTGTATAATTGACTACAATAGTTTAAATGATTATTTTATTCCTTTACTAATGAATGAGATTAGTTACAGAGAAATATTTGTTTAAAAATAATAGTAAAAAACATTACTGAATTTGTTCTTTGAAATATATGCAGGAACAGAATATTCAAACAATTTAGAATAAATTGAATGTCAGAAAGGACATTTACTGTACATTAAAACTGACTTTGTAGCTCATATGCAAAGTAATGATTGCTTCTCAAACATCTTCATTGGCCTTTGCCAAGGTGTGTCAAGCAGCTCATTTAGGTTGGCTACACTTCACTTATAATATCTGCATCTAAAGGATATTTTCTCACTGCTGTCAATTTCTAGGGCTTGGTGGTTGG
Source organism: Mastomys coucha (assembly GCF_008632895.1). NCBI lineage: Eukaryota > Metazoa > Chordata > Mammalia > Rodentia > Muridae > Mastomys > Mastomys coucha. The sequence continues at coordinate 68,261,028 of NC_045030.1, read as the reverse complement.
AGGCCATTTTTGTATAATCTCAGGATACTAAATTCTCTTTTTCACAAAAGAAAACTAGTATAATACATGCCAGTAGACTGTTCTCCAGTATTTTTTTCAAAGGTAGCTTAAAAATTGTGGAGTATGAAATAAATACAAATTAAATTACTAGATACTGCCTTTTTGTGTGGCACCTAGTGTTACTATAAGAGCTTTTAGATAGAAATAGATCTGACAACAAAAAGAAGAATGAGGAAATTTTTGGTGTATATTGAGCCTTCTCAAAACAGAGGGAAAAACAAATATTAGACTTCTGCTGGAATATTGCAAAACAAGGTAGTCCTAAATTCCAATATTCTGATGGCATCCAATCTTCCCTTCCCAATTATTCAAAGAAATACGTTGGAGTTACATGCTTCAGTGCAATTTTAGAATCAAACATAGCCCTTGGCAGTGTATCACTTTGTTTTATCCCTGACTTACCAACAATATGGAATATTTTATTATTTTTAATTTTAAAAATATGTGCCCTATAAAGATGATAATGGATATTTAACTTGTTTTGCCTACTGATCTCTCTAAAGCATCTAGTGCTTAGTATGTGCTCAAAGGTAGTGAATAAATGAATTACCCTAAAGAAGTCTACTTTTAGAAAATTGATTTGTGCTCCCTTTTAATATTCTTTAGCAGAGATCAGATTTGTCTAATTTATTATTAATATATATTAATATAATTTAATATATGAGAATAATTATTTAGGTTATATATTTTAATTATGGAATATATCAATATTTTATTTTATCAAGCAAATGATACTATGTCAGAAACATTATGGCAGACAATTATTGGTAATTATCTTTATGTGGTGGTTAGTCTTGTTATCCAATATGAGTGGTCTGGAGTTACCTAAAAGTCAAGCCCTAAGTATATCTGTGAAAGATTTTCTTGACCAAGAAAGACCAATGCTAACTGTGAATGGCAGCCCAGAAGGAAGGAGATGGAATATGGAAGCTTTGCTACCTGCTTGTCTTACAACATGCTGGCAAGTTTTTCTCATTTTACTGGTGTATCATCCCTTTTCTATTATGAAAACATACATTCTTTCCAGAAAAGTTCGAGCCTTCAGAACTAGATTAGGACCACTGACATGTTCTGACTCACAAATTAAGTGACTACTATATTCTCCACTCATCTGAAGTAAGATAGCTATTGTTGGACTACACAAAACATATTGTGTCAAACCCATGAACTCGCTTAATGCCAGGTACAGTGGTTCTGTGTCAAGATGTAAGGTAAAATCATGAGAATCTTCAGAGGCTAAAGGGCCAAATAAACTAGTGTTCTCAACAGTGACCCACAAAAGGAAATACTCTTCCTATCAAGGTAAGTGGCAAAGAACAACATTTGAGGTAGTCCTCAGACCTCTACATGTGTACAAGAGAACACTTGTACCCTCATACAAATATACACATGGACACACATATCACATCCACACATGCTAAAACAAAATTTTATGATTTCAGATTCTTTTGGTAAATGCTGGACAGATGTATAATGCAAATAAATTAAAGTTGTAATACATATCAATTTATTGTAGTTTTCCTCAAGCTTTGGTATTTTGTAAATAAATTGCTACATATTATATTAGATATTTTAGTGCTTATTTTTAACAAAATACCATTCCTCCTTTTATACTTGAATTTTAAATGAGAGGATGAATAATGAATACATCAGAAATTGCCATCAGTCTCTCAAGTAAAACAGCCACATCACGTTTCTGCCAGCCTCTATTATGTCTATAATTTTTGATTTCTTATTCAACATATAGAGATGGAATTTTAATGTCTCATTTTTTAAAAGAAGTGATGTTCAATATAATTAAATATTTTGCATGCACTTCACTATAAACTATGTATTCATACACACATGCAAGTTCTACATATAATTTTATGATATGCTCATGTTCATGCATCAGTAGACTTTTAAATAACACTGCTTTTCACATTCTCAAATCTTCTACAATACATATTTATTTAAAACCAATAATAATCTATAGGTAGTTTGATCTTTATAGTCATTCAAATATTCCTTGCCTTTGTCATTGTTCTAAAGGATATTGTATTGGAAGGCAGCTATAGGAAACCTCAGATCATGCAGAAGAAATATTCCAGAAGTTAGGGCACTTTGAGAAGCCTCTAAGATGAAGATTCCGAGAACTAAGCTTTGGCACTCATGGTCACAGGAGGCATTAGTATTTTTGTCTAGACAAAAAATTGACACATTTGAGTCAATGACACATGTCAAATCTCTGATTCTCAGAGCATTTGTTGTAGACTTTGTACTGTATAAGCAGCATCACTTGTATTCTAAAGAATTAAACCTTTGTAGAAAATCATACTGACTGAATGCTTAGAAGTTTTGAAATTCGCATGGTGTTATCATGAGTTGTGACTATCTGAGAAAGGGCTGCATGGAGAATTGGCAAAGGCTGAGCAGCTGCCCACCATTGTGATCATCTTGCAGGTACAACAAGCCTGTGTGAACTCCAGAGCAGGCATTACAGAAACATAAATATGATTTTTAAAGATGAAGATATAAAGATTATTGTTTTAAGGACTGGCATAGCAAGTCAACAGTTAGAAGTATCTGTTGCAGAACTTGGCGAGTTGTATTTGATCCCCAAGAACTATATAGTAGAAGGCAAGAATCAACTTCTACAGGTTATCAACTGACCACCATACAAATGCACATGCATACAAACATGGACACATAGACACAACGAATGTAATAACAACAACCACAAAAAATATAAATATATCTGGAGAGATAGCTCATCAGTTAATAGAACATAATAACCTTACAGTCTAATGCCATTCAGTTCCCAGTACCCATGTGGGGTAGCTCACTACTGTCTATAACTCAAGCTCCTAGGGTACCCCAGAGTTTTCTATAGTTATGTTTCTGAGTAATTTTTAAATTGCTAGTTGATGTATAAGGGTTCACCCCAAGCAAGAAGGTGCTGAGTTGTAGAGGAGAGTAATCTAAGGAAGAGATGGGTAGCAAGTCAGAAAGCAGTTTGAGTTCTTGCCCCAACCTCTCTCCACAATGGATTGTTACCTGGAAGTGTAATAGTAGATAAAACCTTTCCTATCTAAGTTGTTTTCAGTTAGTTCTAGCACAGCAACAGAGAAGTCAACTAATGCATGCTTGTTGAATACTTTGTATCCATTAAAATTAAAAAAAAAAGTTTAGTTATTTCAAATACTTGTTAAAAGATAAATACAAATGTGCTTCTATATTGTGCTTGCATTTATGTCAAAATGAAAGATGTATACACTGGGGAAGTAAAATGAAGAAAAAAGCAGTGGACATCAACTTCTTGTTAGAATAGCTTGAGTGGGATTTTAGTTTTAAAAAATTTCATTTGTTATTTGATAGAATTACTATATTTGTTAATATATTTCAAAGTTTGTCTGCAACCACATTTCCCTTAACCAACTGCTGAGTATAATGGGCTTTAATTAATGTATTGTTTTAGTCTATTTAGCCTTTGGTGTTGAACCAGGCAGCATTCATGGGCTGTTAAGTTTTATGACTCTATAATGGCAGAACAGCTTCTCAAAGCATAAGTGACCTCCAAATAGCTAGAAGATTTGCTTAGACTGTCTGCTATTAAAGCATAAATAATAGACCCCATTTTCAATAAATAATCTTATTTGGGTATATAAAATATATAAAAGAGAATAATTTACATGACATTCATTTGTTCTATATATCATATGCAGAATGGGAGCTAAAAATACTACATGAGCTTGGACAAATAAGTACATGATTAAATAAAATGTTTTATTTTGTCTCTGTTACAAAATTCTGATTGAACTCAGCTTGGTGAAATTTAGTTCAACTGGACTTAATTTTTCAATCCTTTATAATCTGCCTTTGTAATTATTCTAAGTATAAATCATATATAAACATTGTAACTTTTCCAACAGTGCAGGTATATGTGCAAGGACAGCACACATCATCAATTACTTCATTAGCTTGCCTTTTATTGAATGGGTTAGAGAATAAGTTCTGCTATGGTATAAGTAAAACCACTTCCTTGGTAAAAGGGTGGCTGATATGTGGGGATCTTTCACTTACATGGCAAAGTTACTGGTAAATATCATTAAGTTAAGGGCTCTGGAGTGACCATGTAATTTTGTATTATTTGAATGCAATAATTATACTAAAATGCCTAATGAAGAAAGGATATCTCATAGAGACCTTTGCTTAGGCAAGTAGGTCAAAAGAGAAAAATTTTAAGCTGGAATGCTATTGGCTTGGGAGATTGAAGATGGCACATAGAAAACCTGTGACTATTAGATGCTGGATAAGTGAAGAAGATGGTATTTCCCTAGACACCCCTGCTCCCTAGAAGGTACTGAGCCACAACAACTCTTGGGTTTTAGTATAGTAAGGCCAAGTTTGGTCATCTGTCCTCTAGAACTATAAGATACAGGTTCTGGATTTCTACAGTCTACATTGTAGACTGTTTCAGGGCTCCAGAAGTTATTAGCTGGTGGTGCTTGCTCTTATTATTTATGTGCATAAATTTCTTTCTTTTCTCTTTCATAAGAAGGCCTTATTCCTTATGCACGAAGAGACGTGCTGGGGTTTGGCTCTAGATCTGGAAACTCGCCTTTGGCAGCAAAATTCCTAAATAACTACCAAATCGAAAATAGATGGCACTCTGATATGAATGAATCTCATTTAGGCACTCACCTGCTTACTGAACAAAAGACTTGACCCCTGCTGAGAGCAGAAGTGCTGATTAGGGCACATAGATTGTTCTTTCTAGCCCTTGGAATAAACTTCTTTATCAAAGAAGCCTAGAGGCATTTTTCCACCCTCTGACCTCCCCCATTACTCTAAAGAAATGAAATAAAATTTTCCATAGCTGTAAACTTCCCTTCCACACTGACTCAAAGGCCAAAGCTTACTGCCACTCTAAGTAATTTTATGAAATATTTTTTTCATATTATATAGAAAACATCCTCCAATTTGTGTTTTTGTTGCAATATAAAAGAAAATTCAGAAAAAAGGCTTCTGGAATATATACCAAATATTTCTCTATAATTTCCATTTTGTGACAAAAATGCTCAGCTTGTAGACTTAAAATAAAAAATAGTAAGCAGAAAATAAACCATAGTTCATTTCTTTAAATATTTAGTTATTTCAGCAATTCTTCTAGTTTTCCTACAGTATTATGTTCACTAATTGGGTGACTGTAACTGCTCCTGAGTTAAAAATAGCTATTTCCCCAATACTCTTTTATAATATTGCAAAGGAAGCATGCATATTTCATAATTTCATAATTTTAAGAAGTTTCTCTCAAGTTAAGTAGAAAAAGCTTAACTTTAACCACTGTATGTTCAGTGAATAGTGATTAAGAGAGTCACTGCACATGAAAAATGATGGACATAAGCTGGTTGATACATGTATGATACAGGTCAATCCATTGACCTGGTTCAAAACCAAGAGTGCTGCACACTGAATTAGTCACATTTCAGGATTCTTAAGGGCTGCATTTGATTATGATTTGAATACCCAGGAAAAAGAATTCTGAGTAGAAAGGTGGTTGTTGCACATTGAAATGATGCCCACTCTATAGTAGGCCCCGGATCTCTTTCTGCTGCTGCTGATGGCTGAGGCTCTCTGCCACTGACCCCTGAGTCTCTCTGCTGCTGTCTGGAGCTCTCTACTGCTGGGGCCTGGGGCTGCATGGTGTGTTAGGTTGGTAAAAGGAGGCAATGCATAAATGAGATATTTTTATTATAGGAAAGAGAAAATATGCTGGGCATGTAGAAAGAAAGAAAGGAGAAGAGAGAAGAAGAGGAAAAAGGAAAGAAGGGAAGGAAGAAAGCTAGAAGGTAAAAGAGAACAAAGAGCAAGAGAAAGAGGATGTAGGCAAGAGAAGAGTAAAAGAGCAAGAGAGAAAGGAAGAAGGCAGGAAGGAAAGAGAGCAAGAGAAGGGACAAAAAAGCAAGAGAGGAGAGGAAGAGGGCAAGACAGAGAAGAGGGGGTAAACCACCCCTTATATTGTGTGAAATGTGGCTATGTATCTGTGGGGCAGAACATGCCTGGCTGTGGTCAGATGGCTGCGGGTAGGGTCCAGCTAGAATGCTGGGAGCTTGGGGCATTGTCTACCTGACAGAGCACACATCTCCTGCTGGAGCAGCTGTGAGCGGTTGGGACTGAAACAGGAAGCAAATACTCAGGAGTTCTGGTCAAATACCTTCCGTCCCTTGCAGGCAAATTTATTGCCAACTGGGTCACTGGGGTTCAGACCTATTACACTACTGGGTCTAGGTTGCCTGAACAGACCACTGCCCTACACCCTATAATATTCATTGCCCACATTTATTATTATTATTATTTCTAAAGATGAAAATTTGTTGACTCAGACTATCACTGGTTTGGGCCTTCATTATCTTATTGTATTTGTGTGTTTAGTTTTTGACATACAGTCCTATTTATCAAAAGTGTTGTATAGCACAGGTGGCTTCTCGTATCATGCTCCCAATTATTTCAAACACTGGCACTTATGTCACCATTCCTGACAAATTTGATTTGTTTCTTTTATTATTGCTAGAGTCTTTTAAATTTTGAATTAGTTCTTTGAGAATGTCTTACAATGTGTTTTGAAAATAGCCACTCCTCCCCAAGTCCTTTCATATCCACCCTCATGTTCTTCATTTTACGTCATTAATTCATTTCCTTTACATCTGGATTGCAGCCACCCTCCTCCTTGTCCAACCATTATACATTCCTCTCCCCATTACTATTTCCTCTTTTCCTAAGAGAAGGGAAATCCCCTCTTGAGTACCACCCCATCTTGGGTCATGTAGTTGCAGCAGGACTAGGCATGTCCTCACACACTGAGGCCAAACTAAGCAGGCTAGCTGGGGGAGGGGATCCCAATATAGACAACAGAATAACAGACAGCCCTGGCTCCAGTTGTTAGGGGACACACATGAAGACTAAGCTGCATGTCTGCTACAAAAATATATGGGAACTAGTTTCAGCCATGTATGCTCTTTGGTTTGTGGTTCAGTCTCTGTGAGCCCACATTGGCCCAGGTTTTTGATTCTGTGGATCTTTTTCTGGTGTCCTTGAACTCCTCAAATTCCCTTGATTCTATCCTTCACTCCTCTACAAGACTCCCCAAGCTCTGTCTGATGTTTGGCTGTGGGTCTCTGCATGTGTTTCCATCCACTAATGGATAAAGCCTCTCAAGAGACAGTCAAGCTAGGCTCTTGTTTCCAAGTTTAGCAGAGTATCATTAATAGTGTCAGGGGTTTCCTCTCTCCTGTGGGATGGGTTTCAAGTTGGTCTAGTAATCATTCTATCATTCCCCCAATCTCTGTTCTATGTTTATACCTACACATCCTGTAGGCAGGACAGATTTGGGGTTAAGAGTTTTATCAATGGGTTGATACCCCCCACCCTCCAGTAGAAGTTCTTTCTGGCTATAAGAGGTGTCTACTTCACCTTCCATATCCTCCACTGGTAGGAATCTCAGCAATGGTAACCCCTATAGACTCCCAAGACTTTCCATAGGTCCAGGTTTCCAGTTAGTCTCAGAGATGCCCCCCCCCAACTAGTTTCATTTCTCACTCCCTGCATTCTCTTTCCCCCTTCCTCCCACACCTTATCCTATTCTTTTCCCCCCACTCCCTCTCCATTCCCCTCTAATCATTGTTTTGTTTTCCTTCTGAGTGAGATTCAAGCATCCTCCCTTGTGCCCTCATTAGTTTCTTTGGGTCTGTGGATTGTAGCATGGTTATCCTATATTTTATGGCTAATGTCCACTTGTGAATACATGTTATGCATGTCTTTCTGGGTCTGGGTTACTTCACTCAGTATAGTTTCGTCTATTTGCTTGCAAATTTCATGTTGTGATGTTTTCAATAGCTCCATAGAATTCCATTATGTAAATATACCACATTTTCTTTATCTTTTCTTCAGTTGCAGACATGTACACTATTTTCAGTTTCTGGTTATTACTAATAAAGCTGATATGAATATAGTTGAGCAAGAGTCTTTGTAGTATAGTGGAACAACTTTTGAGTATATGACTAACAGTGGTATCATTGGGTCTCAGATTAGAACTATTGCCAATTTTCTGAGAAATGCTCAAATTGATTTCTAACGTGGTTGTATTACTTTGCACCAGATATGGAGGAATGATCATCTTGCTTAACATCCTAGCCAGCACATGCTATTTCTTGAGTTTACTGATCTTAGCCATTCTGAAGATCAAACCTCAGAGTTGTTTTGATTTACATTTCCCAGATGACTAAGGACTTCAAACATTTGTCTAAGTACTTCTTGGCTATTGGAGATTCCTCTGTTGAGAATTCTCTGTTTTGCTCTATACCCAACCTTTAAATTTGGTTATTTGGCTTCTTGGTTTTTACTTTCTTTTGTTCTTCATATATTTTGTATATTATCCCTATGACTGATGTAGGGTTGGTAAAAACCTTTTCTTATTATGCAGGTTACTGTTTTGTCTTATTGATGGTGTTCTTAGCCTTCCAAAAGCTTTCCAGTTTTGTGAGGTCCCATTTATTAATTGTCAATCTTAGTGCCTGAGCTATTGGTGTTCATTTCAGGAGTTTGTCTCATGTGTCAATATATTCAAGGAAGTTCTCCAATTTCTCTTCTACTAGTTTTAGTGTATCCAGTTTTATGTTCGGGACTTTGATCCAGTTGGACTTGAGTTTTGTGAAAGGTGATAAATATGGTTTTATTTTCATTCTTCTACATTACAATATCTAGTTGGACCACAGCATTTAGTGAAGATACTTTCTTTTTTTTTAAATTGTACAGTTTGGGCCTCTTTGTCAAAAATGAAGAGTCTGCATGTGTGTAGGTTTACTTCTGAATATTTGATTCCATTCCATTGATCAACCTGTGTTTTTATGCCAATATCATGTCATTTTTATTACTATTGCTCTGTAGCTTGAAATCAGGGATGGTAATACCTCCAGAAGTTCTTTCATTGTACAGGGTTATTTTAGTTATCCTGGGTTGTTTGTTTTTCAATATGAAGTTGGGAATCATTCTTTCAATTCCATAAAGAATTTTTTTTGCATTGAATCTATAGATTGCTTTTGGTAATATGTCCATTTTGACTATGTTAATCCTACTGATCCACAAAAATGGGAGATTGTTCCATCTTCTGAAATCTTCTTCAATTTCATTTTTCAGAGAATTAAGGTTATTGTTATATAGCCCTTTTACATTCTTGATTAGAGTTATGCAAATATATATTTTTGTGGCTATTGTAAAGGGGATTATTTCCTTAATTTCTTTCTCAGCCCTTTTATCATTTATAAAAAGAAGGGATACAGTATTGTTTTTTACTATTATTATTTTTTGTTGTTAGTTGTGTATCCATCCACCTTGCTGACAGGATTTATCACCTGTAGGTTGATTCTAGTAGAATTTAGGGGGTCAATGATATATGTTATCTTATCATCTACAAATAATGCTACTCTCACTTCTTCAAATTTATTTCCCCTTGATCTCCTTTAGATAACTTAGTGGTCTAGATAGAAGTTTAAGCATTATGTTGAATAGATAGGGAGAGAGTAGGCATCCTTGTCTTGTCCCTAGTTTTAGTAGAATCACTTTAAGTTTCTATACAATTAATATGTTGTAGGCTATTGGGTTTCTGTGTATTATTTTTATTATGCTTAGGTATGCACATTGTATCCCTGATTTCTCTAAGACTTTTAACCTAAACGGGTATTGGATTTTGTCAAAAGCTTTTTAAGCAATTAATGAGATGGCCATGTGATCATTTTTATACATGCTTATATTGTGAATCACATTGATGAATTTTCATATATTGAATGACACTATATCCCTGGGATGAAGCCAACTTGATTATGGTAGTTGGTGGTTTTTCTGTGTTTTAAGATTCAGATAGAAAGTATTTTATTGACTATTTAGCATTAATTTTCATAAGAGAAACTGGTCTAAAATTCTCTTTCTTTTTTCTTTCTGTCTTTGTTTCCTTCTTTTTGTGGTTACTGTGAACTCAGAATGAGTTTATCTGTATCCTTTCTCTTTCTAATGTTCATGGAATATTTGGAAGAATATTGTTATTAGCTTTTCTCTGAAAGTTTGGAAGAATTCTAGTCTAAAGCCTTGTGGCTCTGGGGTTCTCTTGGTTGGGAAATTTTAATGACTGCTTCTATTTTCTTAGGGCTTTTAAGACTATTTAAAACCATCCATTTCATTTGGATTTTCCAATTTTGTGGACTAAGGGCTTTTGAAGTAAGACCCAATGATTCTGTAAATTTCCTCATTTCCTGTTATGTCTTCCTTTTCATTTCTGATTTTTTTTGGATACTTTCTCTTTTCCATTTAGTTACTTTGGATAAGGATTTGTCTCTCTGGTAGGTTTTCTCAGAGAACCAGGACTTGATTGCATTGATTCTTTGTAATTGTGTATGTGTGTGTGTTCTTTCTGTCTTTCTTTCTTAAATTCTTTCTTTTTCCTTTCCTTTCCTTCCCTTTCTTTTCCTTCCTTTCCCTTCCTTTCCCTTCCCTTCCCTTCCCTTCCCTTCCCTTCCCTTCCCTTCCCTTCCCTTCCCTTCCTTTCCCTTTCCTTCCCTTCCCTTTCTTTCCTGCTTTCTACATTATTGATTTCAGTCCTGAGTTTGATTATTTCCTGTTGTGTATTCCTCTTGGGTGTGTTTTCTTTCTTTCTTTTTCTAGTGGGTATACTTTTAAATTCCCATAATGAAAACCTAATTTCTTTATCAAGGCACATAGTGCTATGAGCTTTCCTCTTACCATGGCTTTCACTGTGTCTGATACGTTTGCATATGGTATCCTTCATTTTTATTGTATTATACTGAAGTGGAAACTTAGGAGTTCTTTGGAAAGTCAGATTGTGTTTTGCTAGGGCAAACACATGAAGGAACATTTAGCTGAAATGGACACAGGTGAAAGGCTAAGGCAATTTTTTGCAGGAACATTTTACTGAAGCATAGAAGTGAAAAGATATTCTTCTAAAGCAAGTAGTGAAAGGACATGTGATGAAGGATTCTTCACAAATGACACACATGCATAGTTGAGTTGAATTTGTTGGGATTTCATAGAGAGAAATGCACCAAGAAACTTCTAGTGGTATGCTAGAGATTCTTGCTGCTTCTGTGTACTTGGGCTGCTTGGTAGAATGATGTTGGCTGAGATAGGTACATGCATTGAAGCAACATACATGTTGAGGCAAGACTTTTGGAAGACATATGATGTTTGGTGGGAAGATAAAAAGGTCTTGACAGAAAGTAACAGATGCTGAGCTAAGCTTGCTTATAGAACTAGCTGTGCAACACTTGTTAGTCTAGTGTCTTTGCTGATCTTCTCTTCAATGAGAGACGTATAGCCAAGAACTTCTCCTGGCATTCTTCCTGCTGACTTGTGCCAAGGCTGAGGCCTGGCTCTCTCTGCAATGTAGTGCCACTGTTGCTGATTCCTGTTTGCTATCCTGACTCTATGTAACTGGTTGGCTGGTATATCCATGATATTTTTACAAGTAGATTGAGCTGCCACTGCTGACCTGTGAACTGAAGGGCAAATTTTCAGACAACACAGACAGGATTTGCTCCAAAGAATTATTTCTAAACAGGACCACTTCCCCCATATCCTCTCTGTTCTACTACCTCTGGAGGATGATAGGCTAAAAGGAAAGTTAATGCATTTAAGAACATCATTAAAGAAAGACTTTGATAAAATAAAAGTTACACTCTAGAAAGTCTTTAATTTCTTTTTTATTTCATCTCTGACCCAGTGACCACTGAGTAGAGAGTTGTCCAGTTTCCATGAGTTTGTAGACTTTCTACTGTTTCTGTTGTTCTTAAACTCCAGATTTAATCCACAGAGTTCTGAAATGATAAAAGAAGATGTGTGTGCATATGTGTATGCGTGTGTGTGATACTTGTATATGATATATATTATATATGCATATGTATGTGATAATAATATATATGCAACATAAAATATAAATACAAATACATCATATATATACATATGTATATGTATATATATGACATTCTTGTATCTCTAGAGACTTGCTTTGTGACTAACTATATGGTCAATTTTGAAGAAGGTGCCATGTGTTGAAAGGTATACTATTTTTTCTTTGTTCAAATTGCTCCCTAACTATCTTTTAGGTCCATTCAATTAATAATGTTCATTTCATTAACTTTCTCTTTAGACTTTGTCTCTATGACCTGTCCATTGGAGAGGGTGGGGTGTTTAACTTTCCCAGTATTAATATCTGTATTACAATGTGTGATTTAAGCTTTAATAATATTTGTTTTGCATGTGGATGCCCTTGTGTTTGGAGCATAGAGTTAAGAATTAAGAAGTCCTCTTGGTGGATTTTTTCCCTTAGAATATGAAGTGACATTTTCCATCATTTTTATTAATTTTGGTTGAAAGTATGTTTTATTAGATATTAAAATGGCTATTCTATCTGGCTTGTTGTGTCAATTTGCTTGGAAAATATTTTTGAGCCTTTTACCCTGAAGTAATGCCCATCTTTGTTGCTGAGGAATGTTTCTTGTATGCAGCAGAATGATAAATCCTTTTTTTTCATATTCATTCTGTTAACCTGTGTCTTTTGATTGGGGAATTGTGTTCATTGATATGAGAAACACTTTTTGTTTTTGCTAGAGTGAAATTTTATATTCCTTTGTTTTATTTGCTGTAGTTAACTTTCTTGGGTTGAATTTTTTTGTAGTAGTTTCTGTAAGTCTCTACTTGGGGATAGATATTTTTTGAATTAGTTTGTCTTGGAGTATGTTGTTTTCTCTATAATTGGTAGTTTTGCTTCATAGTCTGTATTTCACTTCCTCTTTAAAGGCCACTCGCTCTTTCTTAGGGGTTATAAGACATCTGTCCAAGTGCTTCTAGCTTTTAGAGTCTCTAGTGAGAAGTTTGTTGTAATTCTGTTAGATCTGCCTTTATATGTTACTTGGTCTTTTTCCTTAGCTGTTTTTAATATTCTTTCTCTGTTCTATAGATTTTGTGTTTTAGTTATTGTATGGCAGAAGGATTTTCTTTTCTACTCAAACCTAATTTGTGTTCTGTAAGCATCTTGTATATTTATAGGTATCTCTTTCTTTAGATTGGGGACATTTTCTTCTATGGTTTGGTTGAAAATATTTTCTAGGCCTTGCAGCTGGGAGTCTTCACCTTCTTCCACTCCTATAATTCTTACATTAGATTTTTTATAGTATCCAAGTTATCCTTGATGTTTTGTATCATGAACATTTTAGATTTTTGCATTTTCTTTGACTTATGTATCTATTTATTTTATCCTATTTTCCTCACTTGAAATTCTTTCTTCTATTGCATGCATTCTTTGTGATGCTTTCATCTTTGCATTTATTCTTGGTGATGCTTTCATTTATTGTTCTTATTCTCTTCTCTAGGTTTTCAACCTCCAGGATTTCCTTGGTTTATATTTTCTTTATAGCCTCTATTTCCATTTTCAGATTTCCAACAGTTTTATTCATTTCTTTCACTCACTTAATTGTATTTTCCCTTATTTCCTTAAGGGATTTGTTCATTTCCTCTATAAAGCCCTGTGCTATCTTTGTAAGATAGGATATAAGGTCATTTTTGTGTGTGTGTGATTTGGTTATGTTAGGATATCCAGAGCTTGCTGAGGTAGTACAGATCTTAGGGTGTTATATTTCCCTGGCCCTGTTAATAGTGTTCTTACACTAGCCTTAATTCATCTGGTTGTCCCTGTATGTTCCTGGTGTTACATTGGTATTGAAGGCAGGCCTAACCTGGATATTTGTGGTACAACAGACCTTCAGTAGGCAGCTTTAGGATGGACAATGGAACTTAGGTTGCCATGTATATCTCAGAACACCTTGTTGCACATCGAGGTACCTGGTGGTCAAGGTGTTTAAGGCAGATGAAAGTATCTAAAATGGACATTCCTGGTATTGCATGGCTGGTGAAGGTAATGAATTGGTGTCTGGACGATGCAACTCAGAAAGTGAGGTAAAGCATATAGCTCAGGAAAAATAGGCGTGCCCTTGAGGATTCAGTGGGCAGGGGACTAGAGAGTGAGATTCAAACAGGGATGTTCCTGGTACTGGAGGCCTGGTCGTCTCACACTGTTGTAAGTTCACGTTGTGTTGTCTTACTTTATTACAATTTTACAGAAAACTTATACAGGCATAACATAGCAAACATATTTACTTTGTATACGTAGTTTGATTTATTTTGATAAATATTTACAATTATCTATATCACACCCTTTCCACCAAAGCTTTTGCTGGCAAGATGCTGAGTGCCAGAAGTGCTAGATAACATAAAGAAATAGTATTTTCTGGACAGAAATGTACAGTTTCACAAGTGGACTCACAGAAATTGTGGCAGCCTGCATAAGTTCTGCACTGTTTTTAGTCAGGCAGAATTTCAACATGAAGAGGGGGAAGGGGGCACTAAATCCCACTCCTACCTGAAGATCTAATGACAACTGGTAGCTGAAAGGAAAGGAAAAGTTAGTTGGTTTTGTTTTGTTTTCTTTTGTTTTGGTTGTTTGATTTAAGGCTCTGGCATGTAGTAGGTTGACTATACCTTATTGCCAAGAATATCTGAGCAATACAAATACAAAAAACTCTTTGGGTTATAGAGATATAGAGAGAATGAAAAAGAGAGAGAGAGAGAGAGAGAGAGAGAGAGAGAGAGAGAGAATACAAGGAGGCCCAACAGGATATTGGGTTGACAGAGAGATGGAAGTAGACTTTTAAAGAGTTTGATAAGATAAAAATACAGAAACTTAAATTCTCAAAAAATTAACATAAATATTATTTTTTAAATGTTTTAAAAATTAAAAAGCCTTCAAAGAAGTGATGTTTCACAAGTATATTAAGTGCCTGCCAGAACAAACTTGCCTATCATAATTCTAAAATTAATACTATGCCTCCAAACTCCAAACACTCAAAAATAAATTTCAAGATGTTCATTTTATAATAAGACCTTACTAGGCTGATAAATCTGAGTGTATAACCTATTTATATGAAAATATTCTGTAATTAAAATCAGACTGTGAAATAACCCTGCAAACCTTTGTGAATCTGTGCTCCTAGGCAGGCAGAGTACCCAAAAATATATGCAGTGAGGATGTTGTGGTCCCAGTTAAAAATACTATCTTGTATCAATTAGCTGTAAAGATTGTAGAAAAAATGTTTAAGTACTTTTGTCTCTGTAGGTGTTAGTTAGTCTTTTATTTTACTTATTATCCTTTGGCTTTATCATTCTTATAAAAAAAAGCATGATCTAGCTTACAAAATATATTCAACTGCTATTTTGTTCTGTAAGAAATTCAATTCTAATAACTCATTTAAGTTTTTAAATGACATTTATTACTTTGTATGTGTGTACACATGTGTGAAAATCATTTAATTGCAGCTATGTGAGTTTGAGGAACCAAACTAAGGTCATAGGGATAATGGCAGGGGCCATTATCCACTGAAGAACTATCTATCCAACACAAGAAGTCTATGTTAGAGGACCAATGGCTACTTCACCTGACCAAATAAGTTTATTTTAAATCTCTTGCTTATATATATTTGGTAATATCTGATGATGACTTCTACTTTAATGCCATTGTTGTCATTCAATGACAACAGTGAAAATTTTCTCTGGTGTTGATTTAACTTGGTATTAATTTTATGGTGGGGATTTTTGTTGTGTTTTGTTTTGGTTTGTTTTTATGCTTTTTATTGTTTTTTATTTTAACTTAACATTTTTATGAACTATATTTTGATCATATTCTTAGCAATTTCCAACCCCTCCCATATCTTCCCCAACTGCCTACTCATTCATGCATAAGTCCTGTAAAAGTTCAAACCAGACAAAAATCTCAGCATTGAGAAGAGGAGTTAAACACAAAGTTTCATGCCTAACCATAAATCTGTTTATCATTGCTATTTACTGGGAAAGGAGCAATTCATTTTCTCTATGCATTAACCATATTCAAGGACAGCCCCAAGCCAGTGAGTAGTTGCCCAACTTCAAATGCACTCCTTGTTTCATTTGTGTGCTTTTTGTTTTGGTGGTAAATTTTATAACATACATTTTATTGTTTAGTGGTGATTTTTAAACATATACTGTAATATATTAATATTTGAATATTAATGTATTATATATATATCTGTTATCTGATAATACTCAAAGTAGATTTAAATACCATATCACATAATAAAGGCATGAAATATCAAAAATATTGCTTAAGCATATATCTATGGTATTTAGAGAGATATTAGAATCATAGCATAGTGTAGAAGCAGGGGGCCACAGACCAAGGACTTGAACATCTTCTTGCAACTGAAAAGAATAAGAATACTAATCTTTTTTCAAAGAATCTCTAGCAAAATCATACTCTAGTGAACAAATTTTTGACTTCTGGCAATAAATTCACGTTATTTTAATTTAGCATGTTTGTGGTAACTGTCGTAGTATGTTTTATTCCTTACATTTATATTCTCTCCTCCCGTTTTGTCCTCCTGCTAATTCTTAAGATAACTAATTAATAGTGAGTTTTTAAAACTTTTTTTCAAATTAAGGGCATTAAGCATTCTTGAGTTGTATACTGCCATTGTTTTCAATACTTGTTTGCCATATAACTTGTTTCCAATATTTTGGGTTTGTTGCTGTTTGTTTGTTTGTTTGATTGGTTGGTTTTAGTTTTGATAAAATAATGAAGGTCAGCATACATTAGCTGATATGAGGTTCCTGAAACCTACATAGTAGAGGACTACTTGGTCTGGCCTCAGTGAAAGAAGAAGCACCTAACCCTCAAGAGAATTGAGGCTACACAGAGTAGCCTTTTGGTATGTGTATGTGGGGGGGGGGGGTTGGGACATCCTCTTGGAGACAGGGCAGGATGAATAAGATGAGAAATGATTGGAGAGTAGACCTGGAGGAGGAGGATGACTGGACTATAAATTAAAAAGGATTAAGGAATAAAAAATTCATTATAGCCAATTACTATAAAAAAACTAAAATGATACAAAAGTCTTAAGGCATCCCATGTGAATTAGTTCATAGAAGACATTCAGTAATTATGTGGATAATTACATATAATTCCTTGGATTTTCTGTGACTCTTTCTAATGTTAAATGAAAAACACCAACAACAACATGTAGTGGCTACCAGCTTGAAATAAAGCTCATTTGTTGTCTCATAATGTATCAGTGTTTTAGCATTCTGTAATTATGTATCCATTAACAAATTTGAATATATATTCAATGTAATTGTAAAAATTTTATTAAAAAACATACAAGGTAACTTGAATAACAAAAATGTTATACAGTTTAAATAGAAAGACTAGAATGTTACAAATATAATACATGTTGTTCAGTCTTATTTCTGTGCAACCTATATTCATTTGTAGTTGGAGGAAAATGGTTCTCCAATCTCCAAAAAATGGTCAAGTTGCTATAGTATAAATTCTAGAGGAAGTCTAAATATTTCTGAGATGGCAATGGCTAATTATTCTGATTTTGATTGATTTATGAATAACTTTTAGGAAGTAAATTTTAGTGCCTGTCTCAGGCTTACTACATCATGACCAAGGAAAGTTGTAGCATAAAGTATTTATTCAGCAGTTTATTCTTCCACATTACAATTCATCATTGATTGAAATCAGGACAGGAACTTAAACAAGACATGTACCTGGAAGCAGAAACAAATGCAGTGAGCATGGAAGTGTGCTGCTTAATAGTTTGCTCTCCATGATTTGTTCAGCTGACATTCTTATAGAACAGAGGACCATCAGCCCAAACTGAGCTGGGACTTTCCCCAACAATTTCTAATTACAAAAATGTCTTATAGCCAGATCATATAGAAGCATCTTCTCAATCGAATTTCTCTCCTTTAAGATAACTCATTTGTGTATCAAGTTGACATAAAACTAGCTAGCAAAGCACCTTTAGTATATGTATTCTGACAACTCAACATTCTTTCACAATGACAGGTCTTTGTAATGTTATCCAAAAGGATATTCTATCATTCTTACATTTTAATGTTCCCTTTAAACTTTATTTAGTATCAGTCAAATTTTATTGTTCTATTTGAAAATTTCTGTACTACCAGCTGTGGGATCATAAAAAGCAGCCTGTTTTCTGATTGAGCTAGGTTTAAATCCTGAAGACCCAGAAGTTGTTCCTGCAAGGGACAGAAGGCTTTTTGCCACAATCCCAGACACTAGGCTCTTGACATGAGGCTTCAGCTCTCCATAATTCTGTGGCCATCAGTCACATAGGACAACCCCCCAAGTTCCTGGTATTCTGTCTGGACTCCACCCCAACAGTTACCTGACAATAGCCAGGTAAGCCTGCCCCACAATAAAAGTGGCTGCTTACCCCCTCCTCCCTCTTACTCTTGCCTCTCTTGCCTGCTTGCTCCCTTTCTCTCCACATTCCTTCCCCCCCCCCTCTCCACATGGCCATCCGTGGCTGGTGTCTACTTCTCTGCCCTCTACGTTTCTCTGGATTTCCCTGCCTCTACTACCCTCTTAGTGCTCCTTCCCAGACACTTCTCCCTGCAAAAGGTATTTAACCTCAGGCCTACCCTGAGAAAGTGGGGTATGGTTTCACTCTCTGCCAAGACAGTAAATGTCTTAAAAACATGGACTGCCTCCATGGACTGCCTCTTCTCATAGGGATCCACCATGCTGGAGCAATGGAGCATATCTTCCTTTAAAGAGCTGCACATCTAATCTCCTGCAGGAGACCTCTCTGCTTTCTCAGCCATGGTTTCCACCAAGCCAAGCAGCCTGTCTGATGAGCAAGCCTTTCCCTCCGGAGTTCTCTCATCCTCCTCTTCTCCCTTTGGCCCTGTCTAGAGCCCACCTGCAGCCCACGCACAGGTCTCAGCTCTTCCAAGTCAACCAGTAGCATCTACTGTGCCCAAGAGTGAGAACATGCCTTCTTCTCCTCTGTGCAGCCAGGGATCTACAAAGCCAGATTCTGGCAGTTACCCAGGGACCTCAGACTGTTCCTCCTACCCCTGGAGCTGGGTCTTGAAGCTTCTCATAGCCCAACTCCCACCTGGTAGAGTCGTGGGGTGCACAGTCAGACTTCCTGTATCTGCCTCCAGGAGCAGTGCTAGCCCTGTGGTAGGCTGGACACTGGACAGTTTTAACCCACAACCAGCCTTCCTCTTCCTTTTAATTTTTAATTGAAAGTAGATTCTTCTCTGGTACAATACATCACAACCACATTTACCCTCCCACCAGCCCTCCAATCTCCCCCTCAGCTCTCTTCTGTCACAGAACCACTCACCACTCTCTTGCATAGCCATATCCAGTGGAAACAGGGAGTTATGAAGCCAGCACAGTTGCTTTACACAATTCTAGCAAAACTGAATCAATTACTATGATCTCTGTCCTATCTCTAACTTTTGGGTTTTTGTCTACATGTTTTGGATTCTTAGGGACTTTCTACATTATAATTCATTTATGTCTTTTTCTGAGAAAAATTATGTCTGAGTCTTTTTAGGAATATCCTAAAATTAACTTTATCTGATCAGTATTTGAAACTCTTCCTTATCTCCAGGAGATCATTAATCAGAGATAAGCACATAATTCATTGAGGACTTTACTTCAGAGATCTTCTTGGGGTATCAGCCCCTTTGCAAGCTCCAACAGTGTAATTGGTGCAGAGTAAACAGAGACAACTTACAAACTCTGACTGGCCAGGAAAATAGGTTCAGATTCAAGGTCTATTTTTATTACAGGCTTATAGCTCTCTGAAAATGTAGTTTAAAGATAAGTCCCACATAGTAGACTCCTTGAAGAATAAGGAAATCAAGAAATAAGATAGACTAAAATAACTTTTTCCTACTTTATAGCATAGATGGTAAAATGATATAGTAAAGAAGCTAGGTATTAGAACTCATTATTCATCAATGACCCATTCAGATATTTTCAGGTTTTCTGGAATGCTTTAAAACTGCAAATACTGCCAGCCTAAGAAGTAGGCTGTGGTATAATAAATGTGTTTGCTTTGGAGAAGACATTCTTTAGATTCTTTAAATTAAAGTTATAAGGCTAATAATAAGAATAAAGTCTGTTCTATATGTATTTTCTAATTGTAACTGAACTTCTAAACCTGGACATGTAATGAAAAGTCAAACACATAGTCTATACCACTTTGTAACCTTTGTTAATCATTTGTCTGTCCTTGATCTGTGAAACTTGTATAAATAAGAGGGGTCTGGTTGCTAGTCAATCAGAGCCACAAAGCAGACTGATTGCTAGTCAATCTGAGTTGCTAAATTCCCCTGACCATCCCTTGACTGACTACCTACCTTTTACTAATTTCTTACCTCCTCTGCAGGCTATCCTGTCAGCAAAGATCCTAAGACCCTCAGCTACACAATCCTACCTCTTGAAAAGACCCCCATTGCTACGCCCACTCATCTACTCTAGTCATATCTGAAATATCAGGGGTAAAAGCCTGGTTAGGATTAGAGGCAATAAGGATCCAAAAGGAGTTCTGTGCCTCCTGGATATTCAGACAGTCTCTGGTATCTCCTAACTCAGACATGTTCCAGATTAGTCTTTCCAATCGTCAACATGCCCTCATATTTAGGCATTAAGGTACCCCAAGAGATGATTCGTAAATGGCTAAGATTGGGCATTGTTTCCTGGCCAGCACAACGTTTCCAACCTATCCTAGTTTAATACCAAGCTGTCCATAGCTTGGAATTTCTCTCAAGGAATCCGCCTTGCTAGAGCTAGCAACAGAGGTCAGACACATTCCTTAGGGCAGTCCCACAATAGATAGTTCACAATAGTTAGAAATGTTTTACATACTAGAGAGTAATGAAGGGCTTCCACTCAAGGACATTAGCTAGAAGTGTTAGGTTGGAACATCCTAGTCATTGCCTCCAGCAGGACCCAGAGAATTAGCATAGGAATACCAAATTAGCCCCAGCTTCTGCCTGCTTCACAACTAGATAGTGATCTTGGTCAGTAAGATCACTGACCTCTATGTAGCGGTCACCTACCTACGTGGCTCTTGTCATCTGCCTTGCTTTCTGTATACCATATAAGCCTGCTTTTCACTTTGTATAGAAGGACTTGGACTCGCATGCAGGACTCGCACTTGGGGACTCGTGCTTGGACTTGCTCTCTGAATAAAATCAGAACTTAGATGGATTAGGTCTCAGACTCATGCAATCCACAATCCCCTGGGCCCAGAACACTTGGGCCAGGGGGATGCAGCACCAGTCCAGAGGAGATAGCTGCTGCTTTAGACCCTGTGTATTTTAGATGGCCTTAGATGTACCTTAACTGCTGAGCTACCGGATTTACCATCTTTCTTTTGCAATGACTGTAAAAGTCTGATGCCATTTTTAAGAAATACATTCAGATCCTGTACTCCATGTGTTGTCTCTGCCATCATTTCTTCACCTACACCTTGTCGACCTGACTAGGACTCCGTTTCTCCCGCGAGTTGAGGGAGGCCCAGATCGGCCAGCCTGAGGCACCCCATCAGCCCTCTATTTCTTTTTCAGAAAAGAATATGCCTCAAAAAGAAGAGAGACAAACAGGACAGAACAATATAAGAGCACTGCAACTCATCAAAGTTGGGCAATGCAACCCAATAAGAGGAAAGGAGTCTCATGAGCAGGAAAAGGGGTCAAGTATATACTTTTTCTGCTTTTTCTCCTTTTTTTAATTAATTTATTTATTTTTAGATATTTTCTTTATTTACATGTAAATTTCTCCATTCCCAGTTTCCACTCCAAAAAAACAAAG